>NW_005843390.1:0-9630 GCF_000455745.1 Alligator sinensis | reverse complement strand
GGGGGGGTTGGTTGGTTAGGAAAGAAACATTTCCATGTCTAATTATTCCCCGCGTCCTAGACGGTCCCTAGTGTGGCCCCTGCAAGGGCAGGGGGCAGAGCTACTCACCCAGCCGCCCGGGCACAGCCATCCATCACACGCATCCCGAGCAAGAGCTGGCCCCCCGTCTGGCCCACAGCACAGCACCACTCGTGCCAGGGGTGTCCCGGGCAGCTGAGAGCGCCCCGTGCAAGTGGGCATCCCGGAGGGCGACCCAAGGGGGCGGGCTGGGGAGGGGATCGGGAGCAGCTCAGCCGGCGAGGAGTAGGGAATCCAGCTCCCCAGAAAAAAAAAGTAAAGTTGCCAGGCTCCATCCCTGAACTCCGGAGCCGCTCTCAGCCACCCTGCCCTTCGCCCTCCAGCCGGACTAGCCAGAAGCGGGCAAGTTCAAGCTCCCTGCCCTGCCCTGCCCTGCCCTGCCCTGCCGCTCCCCGAAGCCGGGGCACACGCACGAAGTTCCCAGCTGCTCAGCACGCCCAGCCCAGCCCCAAGGTGCCAGCCGCCTCTCCGCCCCCCTCTCCCCGCTTTGCAAGTGCTGCCCCCCGCCAGCCTCCCGGAGCAAGCCCAAGCTCAGAGCCCTGCAGATGCGCAGCCTCCTCCCAAGAGCACTGAAAAGTTTCCATCTTCGCCCCCCACCACTGTCACTTACCTGGCTGGGAGCAGCCCCGGCCGGTCCTGCGAGCGCTGGGGTGGGTGCAGCCATGGCCAAAATGGGGGAGGAAGCCCAAAGCAAAAACATCCCTTCCTCCAGGTATGTATATAAGTTACTGTACTGTGTGGGAGGGTCACGATCTTGCTAAGTGCCGAAGATTTCCCCAAGATTAACCCCTCCTCTGCCTTCCCCTGCTGCAACTTGTTGCGGTTCACATTCTGCGCGCACACATACACACACACACACACGCGCGCGCACGCACACACGGACGGGAGAGCAAAGAGAAAGCCAGCTCCGAGGAGTCCAGCTGCCCCCCGAAGCCGTTGTGATTGGATGGTCTTTTCATGTAGAGGGGACGTCTCAAGTCGAAGTCACGATTCCTCCTCACTTTGGAACCATCTGTGACTGGAGCCATGACGCAGCCAGCGCACATTACTCACTTTTACAGTCACGACTTGGAAATCCGTGCAGTTCCAACCCAAATTACACCGCCACCATTGAATTATTTAATAGGATCCAGTTAAGGGTAATCTTATGCATTGTGCCAAGCGATGCAATGATCTAGGAGGGGAGGGCTGGGAGGCGAGGGAGGGCGAGGAAGGAGGGCATTTCTTGTTGCTAATGATTGTTTTCTAGGGCTATATTAAGAGTTACAGTAATTGCCTACACGTGCTGGAAGTGGGGTTTTTTTCCTTCTTAAAAAAAAAAAAAAGATCAGTTTGTAAATACGACCACGCAAGCTTGGGGAAGGGACGGTGGATGCACTGAGGACATCAGTGGGTGGGAGACTGAGCTTTGCTTTCAGACGCTTGTGCTTTGTTCATTGCAAGAGATTGTGTCTTACCTCTATGTCTACGGAAGCCCAGTGCATGCCATTCTCTCTGCTTTCTTTTAGCCAAGCTGGGCTTTTACCACGCCAAGAAAGGGGCTATGCTATCCTGAGATTCATGTCTGCATCATGTCATTGTCTGCAGGATCCGCAATTGTGGCTGGGCTTTGGGTGGTAGGTGCACCATTTTCTAAGCTTGCTCTTGCTCTCACTGAGATGCCTAAGTGCGCTGCTTTCTCTGCCAGTGTCTGCCAACACTCCTTGCAGGGATCGGTCTGCGGCTAACTGAGCCCTCATCTCAGGGTCGGCATGAAACCGCGGGAAGGAGAAGGGGTTGGAGCATCTGAGTGTTACAGCGTGTCTCCGTGCCTGTTTTAACGCGATCTGATGACATGTCTCTGCTAGCCGGAATGCCCATGAAGCTGCATGCTTAGAAAGCCTAGCAAGACCGTCCCTGCTTCCAAGGAGCTGTGAGGGGATGATGGGTGTTTGCAGCATCGAGGTAACCCTGCATCTATTCCGTACACACCACACCAGTCCTCCCCCCCCCCCCCCCCCCCCCTTCCCGACTTCGCCTCTAATTCAGTCATTCCACCAACTCATCTGCTGAGGATATGACTAAGGACGCGAAGGAAGGGCAGTCAGAAAACACACAGGCGAGCGGCGGAAGGTGTGAGCACTTAGAGGGGAAAAATGAGGTGGGAGGAGAAGGGGTGAGTCCAAATAAAGCAACCTATAGCCTCTTATTTTGCGAAGCACCATCATCAGGTACCGACTCTTTCAAACACACAGGCGGGAAGGGCAGGCGATTCCGAGCCAGAGAGGCAGCAGCAGCAGCAGCTTTTACGCACGGGTGGGAAAACCTGAATGGGAGGGAAGCTCCCAGCCACTCTTAGCCTGAAATAAGCCAGGGCAATCAGCACACTCCGCGCTCCCTCCGAGTGTGCGGCCACAGCCCTCCGCCCTACAGACAGAGCTGGGAGAAGAACCGAGCCCGAACCTCAAGCTAAGCCACCGGTGCTGCGGGTTCAGCACCGGCGCTAGCGGACAGCTCCCCAGGCAGCCGGCGCTCGGGCGGGTCCCCCCGGTCCAGCTGCAAGGGATACAGTAGGATGGTGAGTGTCAGCACAGCCCGCCGGCGCCCCTCTCCCGAGCCACACGCTCCCTCTCTCTCCCTCTCCAAAGCCATCCTTGCTATGAGATTGCGTCTAGCCACCCTTTTGAAAACTGGAACTAGAGAGGGGGCGAGTAGAAAGAGGGGCTCAATAGCGCCGACACACACACACACACAGAGTTGCAGCTCGCTATTGATTCAGAGATTTACCGACAGGGTGATTCCCCTTTCTGCAAGAATTCCCTGGCTCTGGGTTCCGTGCATGCACCAAATTCATTATGCAGACGAGTGTCTCCCCCCTCGGCTTGCGAGAGAAAGTAGAGAAGGGGGGGTGGGGGGGATAACCCCAAGCATGCAGAAAATAAAGACAAGGATCACAGTCATTCTCTGCAGCATGCACAGGAAAGATCGCTACTTACCCAAACGGGAACTCCTTGGTTAGGGGAGGGAGGGGGAGAGAGTGGGGGCTGAGGAAAGAGGAGGAGTGGGGGGGAGAATCCAACAATTAATTTCCAGACAGGAGTTGGAAAAAATACTGCGGTGATGTCCAGGTTTTCTTCCACCCGCGCTCGCTTTTTATACAAGTGCAACCCTCTGTCTATTTCTGGAACGCGATCAAAACCCTGATGCTATTTTTAGCAAGTACTGGGGGAAAAAAAAATCCACACACAAAGGCATTTCGCTGGAACGTTACGTCCAAAACATTAAATGTGCATTAAGTTCCCTCCAACAAAAAGACCCCCAGACCAAGGACCCCCTACCCCAGCTTCCTGCACCACCATCCACAGTTGCTTTAGGTGCATCATTGCAGAGCATTAAAAAAAAAAAAAATCTGACCGACTTCCATGCTGTCCTACTGCACAAACCCCCAATCCACAGTTGTATTGAGTCTGTCTCTCTGTCTCTCTCTGCCTGTTGCCTTGCAAGCATTATTGTGTCTGTCTTCTCGCAGTGTCTTTATAAAGTGGGCTTTAGGAGGAAAAAAAACAAACCACAACAACCACCATGCACCAGTTTAAACATCATGCTGAGGCAGGGTAGCTTGTTTTGCCGAGAGACACAGAGAGATGGTTTCATAGATTGAATTGCACCTAGCAAAGGGTTGTTTTTTTAAACTCTCTCCCCCACCCAGTGCTGTTTTCTTTTAATATTAAAAAAAAATCCTTTGTTTGGAGAATAAAGAAGCTATAAATATATATATGAAAAAAATCGGGTGTGTGTGTGTGTTTGCGTTCTAGTAATTCACTACGAGGGGGGATTGGGAAAAAATAGAATCATTAGGGCTTACAGGCTGCAAGGAGCCAGCCTGAGACTCCTTTGCAAGGCTGCGTCAGTTATCAGCTATTGACGTCACGTTCAGATTCTCCTCTTCAGAGGCTCTAGTTCATCATAAAAGATGTCTGTGCTTGGAGCTTTGTGCTTGCAGAAAGGCACTTAAATTCGAGGAAAAGAGTTAATTAGCCAGCCCCAGCTTTTTTTCTTTTTTTTGGGGGGGGGGTGCAGCTTTCTGTCCAGTTGCACAAAAATCCGGGGGGGGTGTGTGTGTGTGTGTAAAAGACAAGAAAGAATATGCATTTGGGGTAGGGAGCTATTTTAAAATACACACACACACACATCCCCCATAGCAGAAACACAGAGAGCGCGAGCTAGCTGCAAAGACAGACCCTGCAGAAACAGCCCCCCCCCCACCCCAACCCCAATGGCTTTAGCAATTATAGCAAAGAGAAATAGGGATAAAAATCTGATATTGGTGCCTGTTTGTCAGGGAAACAACATAGAGGATGCTGCATATACTGTAACCCCTTCTCCTGCACACATACACACACACCCAGCTTTCTGAACAAAAACAGCCCTGCCCCCCCCCCAAACCGTAACAATTCTTTGGTCTGAAAAAAAACCCCCCCCCCCCCCCCCCCCAACCTTACACTTGTATTTGGCTACTGTAGCAAAAGACAGATATTGATAAAACTAGGATTAATTCTGTATATTTGTCAGGCAAACAGCCCCGTCTCCTCGAGTGACGCAAATAACAGATTCTATGGCTCTGGCTTTCTATATTCTGCACCCACGCACTCTGCTTGGTCTCCCACGGAATCAGCTACAGAGAGCAATGATCCAGATTATACAGAGAGAGAGAGAGAGAGAGAGAGAGAGAGGTGGGGACGAGGGAGAGAATAACAAATGAAATTGCAATTAAAATTATAATGCTGCTATAGTCTATACGCAAATGGCTAAATCTGATGTTATACAGTGGTGCACGCATGCACACACACACACACACACACACACACACACACACACACACACACACACACACACACACACACACCCTCCCCTCCCCAAATGCCAGGCATCAAGAAGCAATCAAACAAAAGGAAATTGCCTTATTGATAAATGCAGAGTTTATTTAGGCAAGAGAAGTATCTCCTCCACACACCCCACCTCCCCTAGCTCCAGAGGGGAACATGTACCTCGAAAAAGACCTAGCGGGCTGGAGAGCAGGGATTAACATCCTCTGCCGAAAGGGAGATGAAGTGGGGATAAAAAGCCAGGCAGAAGCCCCATATCTGTTCCCAAGTCAGCTAATCAGGACCTTTCAGGTCGAGTTGTCTTACCCTGCTTCTGAGACAAAGCGAGGCAGCTACTTCTTAAAATACCTCACAAGGCGAGCGCAACTGGTCGGTGCTATTTTTAAACAGATCCTCTATTTGTTGGAGGATGGCACAGGGCACGGAGCTAAAAAAAAATTACTAAAAACGTGGGGCACAGAATCAAACACACACACGCCCTCGGGTCAGAAAAGGTTTATTGACCGACTGGAAAAGATCCTTTGCATCTCCAAACCTCAGATGCACTATTTCCACCAACCAACCCACTTCACACCTTGTCTGAATGAAAAAACCCCACAACGTGCAGGGACAATCAAGAAGCCAGTAAGTTATTTACTGTCTAATCTGTATATACACATTCTTTATTTATTAACTCAGTTAATTATTATCAACTTCTTTCGCAGACAATGAATTTCCTAATGTCAATAAACTGCAATCAATGAAGTAATGCTGTTTCACTCTCCCTCTCTCTTTTTAACCAGACAATAGCACTGCCAACTACTGCTAGTGATACAGCAACATGGGGGGTGGGGGGTGGGAGGAGGGCAGGACTCACACACCTAGAACAGATCACATCATAGGCATTGCCAGACTCAGGGAGAGAGATCTGGAGTTTAAAATAACCTAGGTGTACTCTCTGGTGGTAGGCAGCTGCCAGGAGGACTGATCAGATGCACTATCATGAGCATATCCCCACACATCCCAACTGAGATTAAGACAAGCAGGTGTTTCAAAATTCCCATAAGCACACTTGAGTCACGCCTTGCACCAAAAAGCTTTCAGATGATCAAGGAGAGTTTGCCAGGGTCCGCCCAGAACAGGGTAGCAATTATGTGTTCCCACCTCTTCCTTCCCACTTAACATGCTAGGAGTTCAAGATCACTTGTGTGCATGTATAGCTAAAGGACAACTCAATGGAACAGTTAATTGGTTTTAGCTTATCTCTGTTGAGAGAAGATGTAGAAACAACTCCACACCCAGGATTAGCCTAGTGGCAAGCTAGGAAGTATGCATTTGCAAACCATTCACTTGTTGCTGTATTTACTACAGGGCTGGAAACATCTTCTGAAATATGGAGTGTGGCCTACTCATCCAGAAAAAACTCAAATCCCTTTCCTGGAAGAATAGCCCCCAGTCATGTTTCATCTGCTCTGCAGGATACTGCACTATCTTCTCTACCTGGCTCCTCAAGGCCTGGTTACAGTAAAGTACAAGGCTCAGGAAATCACTTGTTTAAAAAATTACTGGAACCTATCCAACATGGAGAAAACCTTTGGCAGGCAGGCGATCCTGTACCTTGCAAACAGCACTTCTCACTTCTCTTGATCATTATAAGCACTAAAAGCAGAATTTATCTTCCATTTTGATATTTTATAGTTATCAGCAATCTCTTGGTTTCCAAAGATTTAAGCCTCCCCAATAACTGAAATGTAATGAAATCAATGGATTCTGCATTCCTTCTTCCAATCAGAAAAGCAAGTTCACCGCTGCTGCCTGAAACAGTGAGAGCTGCTGAACACGTGGTGGAGGCATGGCCCTCCTGGCGAGTAGGAGCTTTCCAAGGTGCTAAAGCATGGCAGGACATTCTCTTATGTGTTGTACTTGCAGTCTGTACCATCCTAACTATTGAAACTTAGCTCTCCATACCACAAGGACAATGGCAGTGGCACAATAAAAAAAAAAAAAAAGAACACAGAGCCTGGTATTCAAGGACCTTTGGCCTGCTAAACAGCCTCCTGGTACCTTAATCAGGGGCTCTCATAGGTGTGGTCTACCTTTGAGGCATTAAGTTACTTGCCAAGGCTTTCTTTTTGGGGATGGGACAGGGAAATTCCATCTTTCCTTTTGGTACTTCAAGCTCAAGGCCTCATTCCTGACAATAACCCTTTCATCTGATTAGTGATTTTCACCTTAGTCAGTCCAAGCTCTCCAAGGAGACACTGCAGAGTGGTGAGGAAGTGTCCTCAGATATTCCTGCCACCCATCAGTTGGAACTTTCTATTTGGAATGCTACCTCATGAAGGTCCTTAGCTCTGATGGCTTTAGAGCTTGGGACCAAATCCCATCCATGAATATCACTTAAGGTATATTACTAACACTGGAACAGTGTTCTAAAACCCAATAAATAGCATTCAGCGTTCAATCTCTGGTTCCACCAGAAAATAGCCAAATATACTCTTGCTACATTATGAACACAAGGGAAGCACAGTGTCCAGAATTGATCAGTGTAGTGCCACAAAGAGAGGCCCATTTACCTTGCATCAGACTTTCAGGACAGTTTAGTATTCATTGGCCTCCACAGAGAACTGAGCTCTTTGAATATAATTAACCTTGCAGCAGGTTTGTTTTATAAGTCTGGTTGGCTCTCATGAGAAGACAATATAAGGGCCAGAAAGTCAGAGGATGGAGAAATCAAATTCCAATTGACTAGGATAAATTAGAGGCCCAGGCAACTTAATGACCTATAAGATCTTATTTGTGCAAAGTGTAAGGGCATAATACACCCTAAGAAAAGTAACTAGTGGTGAGAGCAAGAGATCAGCAGTCTAGATTCCTGTGTTCTAGTCCCAAACTTACTAAGAGCCTTGGGCTGGTCAGATATATTTCACCAAATATTTTCCATGAACATTCCTAAGATTGCCCCTGCTCTTGGTCTCTTTTGGGCAAGGTTTCCAGCCTCTATGCTCTAGTTTGTCCATCTATAAAATGCATATTATACTGACCTACCTCTCAGGGCTGTTTGTTAGGATGTCTACCACACTGACATTATGAATGAAAGGCATCATGAACAGAAAAGGTAGTATTATAAATGATCTGAAAGACCATAGCATAAAAGAGAGCCTAAAAAGAATAAACACATCTCTCTAACACCAAAATAAAACCTTGTATGATACACTGGTAATCAAAAGCTCACCTGTGTTAGAAGACCAAAGCAGCTACTTGTTAAGATCTGTGACTTCTTGTGTACAGGATATTTTTCACAGAATCTGAACCCACAGACCAGAAAACCCATAAGCCTGGTCACTGATGTATTAATGTGATCCCACATGTATTACATTACTAACTGAGTTGAAGCACATGGAATTGAAACAGCTGGAATGGCTGAATTGTTTTGTTATTTATATTTGGCTAGAATATAAATATATATATTTAAGCCTTATATTTAAGGCTAGAAACCAGATCTTCCTCCAATAGGTTAAAAAAAAATCAGGCCCTATAAAATTATCAAGGGGTAACTGGAAATAAAAGAAGAAAAGAATTAGCACAATGTGATCAGGATTGGAGAAAAGTACAAAGGTCTAAATATTCAAGGATGGTATCTGAAGAAAAATATCAGCACTCCCTTAAATCTAGTGAACACTGATGGAGGAAAACAGAATAGTCACCACACTATATTTGAGACATACAAGATATCTTTGTTGGTAAATTCTCCACTGAATGTGACTGGACTTACTGTTAATATTTGACTAAACAATAAACTGATATTTTTCATGAACAGGATGCGTTACTTTTAGTACAGTGTGTACCCCTCCCCACCCCCATCTGGGAAACCATCAGATAGGAAGGTGACTAAAATGATAAAACAATTCAGGGAGGTTTGAGTAGACTCCTGTAGTGGTAAAAAAAATGAAAGAGGCCACAATGAAGAGACATCTGAAAGCTCTACAAGTCTTTCATTCAAAACCAATCCTCATAGGAAGTGTGAGAGAAAGGGGATAGAGTAGTTTCATACTTAAGTAACACAGAGCTTCTTTACTTAATTGGTATTTAGAATATGGAGCCAATTTTACTCATTTAGCTGCAGAAATCAAGTTATCTGTAGGAAGGAGATGGTGGGATACAATGCAAAAAGGAATAAGAGGAAGAGTGCATTTAGCTACATTTTATAGATGATGGGTAGAAGGAGGAGGTGAAGTGTTGGAGTTACAAGGGTACTATTTGTTTCACCAGCTCTTCTCTTCTTGGCCTATGGTGTTTCTGTTCCAAGGCCTTGGGTTCCAATGTAGTGTGTTGTGTTCTAGTTGTTCTCCTTTTTGATGCAATTAAATTTGGCCACCAACAATTACCACATATAGGATTGTGACAGGTGCTACTGAGCTAGAAAATTTGAGTGCCCATTTACATGCAGGTGGGGTGGTAATTTTTGTCTGTCACTTTTCCACTTACCTCACGGGGTGACATTCTGGTCCCTAGATGGCACAAGTCAGTATTTCTGGTATTCCCAGTACCCAGAAGTCAGACTTCTGGAAATGTGGATTCATAAGTACAGAAATTCAACAGATGTAGAGAATCCCAACAGGATAAAGGAAAACCAAAGCGCTGCTGGACCAGCAGACATAGATATCAAGTGACATTCTTCCCCCCCCCCCCCCCCCATTTTTTTTTT
>NW_005843389.1:167722-171432 GCF_000455745.1 Alligator sinensis | reverse complement strand
ACCTGGTCAATGACAGCTTCCTAAAACTCCCTATGTAGCTCATGCACTCAAATAATTCCTACCTCTACCTTAGCAGGCATTTCCATCAAGCAACAAGTAATATGAGTCGATGGAAATGTGCTTTCTAACCTACTTCATGTTCACAGAACTACTTATTCAGAGCGGGGAAAGTACCCTGAAAATTTGGTATGCCAGCACTTGCCAGCATGGAGGGCTGGAGAGTTATTTACAGGGGCTGTCAGCCATCCTCCCACACCTTCAGCTGTGCTGCTGTTGCCCTTTGCGGTCAGGCCAACTCTCAGGATCTTAATATTGCACTGTTAGACAGGAGGGGATGGTGTACAATTGCACATGCACACACTCAAAAATCGATTAGGTACATATACACACACTAGGTGCATACACACACAGACTTAGAGAGAGCTGGGCTGAGAAGCTGAGGCTTGGGGTTACTGCAGGTTACGGCTGGTGGAGACTGAGATGAAAGTTGTCAATGCCAGGATTAGAACCAACAGACCAGAGGGAAGTTAGGGTAACAAGGATAATTGGCATTAATTGAAAGCAGAAAGCTGGCAGAGCAAAGCAGCAATGCCGTGGAGAAGCCCGGAAGTTGGAGCTGGAGCAAGAAGAGGTACGTGGGGAGCTGAGAGGTATGTGGGTAGGGGAAAACTGGGAACAGGGCTGAGAGCTTGCAGAAAAGGGGCAAAGGGGAGGCGAAAAGCAGTGGGTGCAAGGCTCAGAGATTGCAGAGAGGATGCAAAAAGTGGCGGGAGCGGGGCTTGCAGAAAGTGACAGGACTGAGAGTTTGCAGAAAGCCACAGGGCTGAGAGATTTCAGAAAGTGATGGGAGCGGTCCTAACATCTTGCAGAAAGTAACAGGGATAACAGCTTGCAGAAAACAGACAAAGAGGAGCTTAGAGGTGGCAGAAAAGGGGAGACAGAATTGAGAGACCAGGAAAATGGGGGGGGGGGAGCCGAGAGAGAGACAAAGACCAGAATTTGAGATAGGGAAGGCACTGGGGCTCAGTAAAACACAGCCCAACTCAGGGTTACAAATGATAATGGTTTTATTGAACAGGGGTGACGGTGACACAATAGTTTATTGGTTTCTTTACCAATAAAATATTCTTTACCACACGCGCGCACACACACACACACACACAGACAATGGCAGCAGGTGTTCAAGAGGCTTGGTGCAGGGACTGAAGTCTGGGAGGAGAGAGAGAGTCCAAATTGGAGGAGGAAATATGCAGGTGATATCTACCTATCCCAGGCAGAAAGTGGGCCCTTGATCGCCAGTCAGGGTCTCCTTCAGCTTGGTGTTGTCCAGAGGGGGTCACTGGCAGGGCCTTTGGGGTGGATAGGCAGTGTGACGTGGAGCTGGTCTGGTCCAGATGGAAATGGCGTTCCTAAGGAGTCAGTCTACCTCTGATCTATTATGGGAGGGCCTGTCCGGGCAAGGTCAGTCCTGTTCCAGAGGGTTCCAGGTGTTCTTACTGAGTGTGTGCAGCCTGGCACAATGGTGGGTTGCCTCATTTTTTGTTTCTTGAATGCTGAGGATGGTTCCAAGGGCTGGGTCGTTGGTGCAGGTATTGGTGTTGATAGTTCGGTCATTCAGAAGGACCTAGTTTTAGACTTACTGCCATTGTCTCTGAAGCACCCTCATTCATCCCCATTCATTCAGGAACCAAGTTAGATAGGAGGGGTAGTGTGAGTCATAGGTTACACAACCAGGCATGGGGACAAGATGGAGGCTTGACATTACAAGATGGAAACTTGACATGACTTATGCTAACTTGCATATATATAGGCCTAAAACAGTAATCACACAATATAAAAGCAGGACAAACATAATAATCATTACTTATAAAACAGTGGGTATCTATACCAAAATAGCAGGGCACTTATTTGCAAAAAGGGGAGAGAAAAATAAAACTTACTACCTAAAATAAAATGTTAAAGCTTATCCTAATCTTAGCTTACTTATAATTATCTATAGGGAATAGAGGGAGAGGAAAAGTCAGAAATAGTTGGGGAAGGGAAGGGAATGCATATCTATATCTATATTTATCTAAGAGAAAAGAAGAAGAAGAAAAAAAGAAACTGGGGGATTATGTTACACTGCTAGTGAAAAATGAGTTCTGAAATTCCCCTGGGTTAAAGAGTTGCTCCCCTAGCCCTTGCACAGAGCATGGGAGACCTGTATGAAGAATGGAGAAGGGACCGAAGGAGCAGAACTTGAATGCTCTTGGAACGCTTTGCGGTGCTTTTGTGTATGTGCTTTTCTTTTCTCCCCATGTTGTTCCAGTCAGCTTTCAAAACAAATTCCCTCCCCTCTCTCAAATTACTATCCTGTGTAAGTAAAGCATGTTATGTTGAGTGTTTACATTTTGCATCTCACAGGAGATAGGTGCTAATGGCTCCTTAAAGAAGCAGTTTTGAAGGATAGTTAGAGAAAGGGAAAAGGCGTGATGAGTCATGGTGTCCATCTCTGAGACACCCTGGAGCAGCATGAGTTACAGAGTTTCCTTGCAGGAAGGGATGGGGTGGGGGATGATGAAGGACCTGACCAAGCACTGTCATCCTATGTGTGATATGCCAGACATGCAATGTTACCAGATTTGCCCATTACTTTGGGGTGTGCTCATTTAAGGGATACATTTCTAGGGTCTTGGTGATTCTGTCAATGTGCTGCTTGTGTTACTTGTGTTTCTATATGGAGTTGTATATCTCCCTTTTGCAAGTCCTCACACACAATGGAGCTATCTTGCAGGACTCAGTTTCAATGGGGCTGGGTTCCTTCAGTCACCAAATCAGTCATACACACAAACACACACAGATTAATGTGACATGCCTGACCTGGCCGGGTTGATCAGCATGGACAGGCTGACACCCTCATATGCCAAGAATCAGTTCATCAGAGCAACAATAAACTGCAGTCAGACACAAGCACACAGGTAAAAAGAATCCCTCTGAATCTGGCTGGGTGTCCAGCTGACACCCTCATGGGCCAGCATTCGGTTCATTAGGGCACGTCTGCATCAAACTGGGTCAATCAGCCTGTACAAGCTGATCCCCTTATGTGTTTCAAACTCAGCATGTCCCAATCTTTGGCCTCTTGATGAGCAGACCCCACAGTATTTTTGGGCTTCACAGGGATCTTTAGCTTAGGTAAAAGAAGTGTTGCTGCAGAGCACGAGAGGAAGGAGAAGTAGAGAAGGAAAAATGTACCCAGTTACTACCCGTTTGACTATAAAAGTTATTTATTGCTAAGTATATGAAATATATATAATGGTACTAGTAGTAATAGACATGCAAAAGAAAAACAAACACAAACAATTACAGTAGTACCCTGGTTTCACTAAGTATTTGGGGAAACTTATCTCAAGCTTAACTAATACAGTTCAGGTTCAGAAATTTATGCCTAGAGAGAAAAGAGAGAGAGAGCGCTGGGATCTCACCAGTCCAAGGTACTCGGGTTGCAAAGCTGACAGGTCACGTTCGTAGCACAATCCTTGAAGGGAGACGATATGTTTCCTCCAGACTCTCGAGAGGAACAGTGGATGGTACCAGAGAGATTTTTTTCTTCTTGAAGCACACATACTGCTGCTTTTTACAGACTTTTATACACTCAGTTCAGCTTCTTCAAAGCATTGTCAATAGTGTAAATCATTGTCTTTTCTATTGACAAGGGGTTATCTGGTTTGGAA
>NW_005843389.1:161432-167367 GCF_000455745.1 Alligator sinensis | reverse complement strand
ACTTTTATAAGACGTATTTACGATTTCTATTTTGGTGGCTCGTTCACCCAGAGCATCCGGAGCGCTGCACCGTGGAGCCTAGCAACCTCCACAAGACTGTCTGTGTTGTCTGTCTGTAACTGCAACTCAATCAAGCTTTCCAGCCTACACCACTGCCATCTCGGTGTAAGTAAACAATCTTTAAAACTACCGATACGCGTCTGTGCCTAATTCCAGCTCGATGGCCTTCCCTCTCCAACCCGGTGTGCCCGGGCTGCTGGCCACAGCCCGTGTGCAGCGCGGAAAAGGGCTCGGGTCTCTCCCGGCCCGCACAATAATCAGGAAACACATAAGGCTAGGGAGTAACCAGATACTTGGGAGCCAGCTTGAAATTCCTATGGATAGCAGGTATACTGATGGAGTATCTCATAGTTTCGTCAGACACAATAGATAGCTTGCAGCATCAGGATTTTGGATTTTTACTTGTTGTGAACAAGCCTCAGCTTAGCCTGACTTTTCCAGATCTTCCTTTGGGCAGGAGGACTTCCACCAGTCGTCCCAGGAAAAGTATGACAACACTTGTGGTCAGGGCTCCAACGGGCTGGACACTATGATGAACCCTTTACCATTGTTCAAATGTTGCCCATACCCCCTTGACTTGGTCTCTTGCCTCAGCATTCCCTAACCCGGCAACTGAGTTTTAGTCAATCAAGTTTAAATAGGCCTCCCATAGTGGGACCGGGGAATGTATGGCTCGAGATGCCTATTAAACTTTACTTCTGCTTAGAGGTGTGTGTGGGTGTGCGGGGTGAGGAAGAGTCCTTTGTAAATCCAGATTAGAACTGGTCTGATAAATGCTGAGCTGGGTGTGTGTGGGGGTTGATTAGCATTTGGAGCACAGATTCCCCATCAAGCAGTGCTCACCTGCTTCTCTGATCCCAGAATTCACTGCAGTCTCTGCTTCAGGCTTTCTGTTCTCTATCTCTCATGTAAATGAATGGTCATCTGTTTCCATCGCGGATGCAAATGAGACCTAAGGCAGTTGTTTCACTCTTGACACCCTTATCTGGAGGGTTTTAGGTGCGTCTCCCACTGCATCTTAATCAATTTAGTTTGGGTGGGGGGGAGGGGATTTTTTGTGAGTCAGACATGCTGCGTCCTGTGTCAGGGTTCCCCAAGAACACAGATCTGAGAGGTAACCGCAATTAAACCTTGATGGAAACCAGCTACTAAAATGTTCTAAATTTTTTCAAGTGATAATTTTTTGTGACTGGTTGGCCATTTTTATTTTGTGATATCTACTTTGCCTGTGTAGCATATCTAAATGTATTGTGCAATTAACTAGTCAATTGCAAAATAAATGTAACATATTTCTGGGGCCTATGAGAGCAGGACTGTCATCAACTGTTGCTGCCCTTGCACTTTTGCACAACAATTTAATCATTAGGACAGTGAGGAAGTAGGAGACAGGGTGCAGACAGAAATGCAGCTCCCTGCTCTAACTGAATTTTTTTTTCAGGAAGCGTTCTGAGTTGCAACAGTCCCTTGGAACAAACAGAAGTTCACTGTTGGCTGGCAAGCAGTACAGACAGAATTTAAAGAAGATGCTCTGTTTTGAAATGCCTTCATCTGACCCCTCATTCAATGAGGGGTCAGATTTTCACCCAATCGGACATGTTTTAAGCTGTCTGCAGCCATACACTTTTGTTTGGTCACAGCTATAAACTACTTTCTGTGGCGGGATGAGGTGAAAATTGTCTTTTCTGTTTGCTCCCTTGAGTGTAAGCCCCTTCTCAGAATGAGGGCCCTTAAATTTGTAACCCCCCCCCCCCCCACGTTCCAAGAGAGACCCCTAATCTCCAGGCTGCAGAGTGGCTATTGAAACTATGGCCAGGTACAGACATTACACTTTTACTTGTATAAGTGATCAGAAACTGAGCTATACCTGCAACAGAAAATAAGTTTGGCATGCATAGACTGGTTTAAAAATGGCAGAACCCAATTTAAGATTGGCCCCCCATCAAAGGGTGTGTTCTACTGATCTAAAATACTCTACTTACAGAAAACGGAGTAACTGAGATCAAGTCCACCCTAGGCTTTTTGAATGTTTGTACCCGGCCTATTTGACTGCAGTGAAAAGTCATGGGAGATGAGAGAAATAGTGCAATGAAGTACAATGTTATAGTCTAGTGGTTAAAGCACTTGACTAGGAAAAGGAATTCCAGTCTCTGTACTCAGTATTACTTGTTTTCATCCAATGACTGTCTTATAAAATACAGTGTAGCCATAGGGACTGGAAGACTTGACTCTGCATCCCTTCCCTTACCAGTGAAATGCATTTATTTATGCAAGAGGCAAGGATTTCTTAGAGTGATATTCCTTTATTGGACCAACTCTGTAGTTGACAGTTAGACAGGTAAGATATTTGAATTATTTGTATTGCACCAAACATAGGATTAGGTTGGCTTTCAATAGGAGAACAGAATAATTTATAAAATAGGGAAAAAATGCATGTAAAGGAGGAGAAAAGCCACTAAACATTATCCCAACCAAGCTTTGTTTCCTAATACTTGCTCCTACAGAACATTGCATGCTCTCTTTTTGGACCCATCCATGAGAAAAGGAGGGTATCACCATACAAATGATTTTATATCTTGGTGATGAGGGTACTACCCTGGGAAATAGAAATGGATTTTAATCCCTTCATACTGAAGAGGGTCTAGCACCCATGTCTCAATTCCTGGGTAAATGAACTGACCACTAGGCTATTTATTTTAAAAAGAGGTAGCACAATCACTTTCTTTTTCAGCTGTTTTCTGAGTGAAAGTGGCTATTCATACAAAGCTTTGTATTACATCCAATACTGCTGGTGTGTGTGTGTGTGCTGATTTGGATTAAATCCCACTCATGAATGATGTGCAATTTAGGTGCAACACTACATGTACTTTAGGACACATTAGAGTTTAGCTGAGTGGGCTTCTGCTTGTGTCTAAGGATTTTTACATTCCAAAAGATCTGAATCAAGTCAGTTTAGGTTCCTCAGGGGTTTTAAGGCCACTGGAATGGGCATGTCTGGGATCTATTTGCAATTTAGGGAACTAAATTCTGCTCAGGTACATAGTTTAGTAATCTGATTTTAGACTTTGGTCACCGTAATGTGGAGTGCTGCAAAACCTACCTGCATAGCAGACTCTACAGTCTTGTATTAGGCCCCAAAGCTCCTTTGGCATAGGAAAAAATCAAGTATCTTAGAATGAAGATTGAAAGAGGTATTGTGCTGAATGGGCTGCTGCCTTTGTGAGCCAATAGGAAACTCTCAGGATTACAGTATATACTTAAATATACTGCTCTTCTATAGGATATAGAGAAAGTGCTCCTGGGAAGCACCTCCCTTCTTGCTGGACTCTCAATCCTATAACCTATCTTGAAGTATTAGGATGTTCCTGTGTTATTTCTTTAAATCCTCACAAGAGGTCATTCCTTTCTTTCAACAAACTGCTACCAGAAAAAGGAAATGGTACCTGGCCCATCTTCAGGTAGGCTATGACAAGTGGAACAGTTTAAGAACCTTATAGAATAACTAACAACCTCTCATAGGAGGTGTGTGTTTGGATCTTCTCATGAAACCCATACTCTGGGTTAATGCTGAAATCTCTGAGGCCTTTTATAAAGGGATTCAAGCTTTATTAACTCTGGCAGGGGCTACATTTTGAAGAGAACCACTGTGTGCTGCTGAGTTGTGTGCAGAGACCAATCTGGAAGTTGTTCTTTGAGGATGCCTACCAGATTGTGTCTCTCAAGCAAAATAGACTGAGTAATATCTAGAGCCTGGTGAGGTTTTGATACCTGCTCTGTTCTTTCTACATCAACGTCCTTTTGAAAATACCACAAAGCAGAATTCAGGCACAGGGGAATTTTAAAGTTGAAAATGTGTGCTTGTAGTCATCAAGTTTTCACAGGGTTTGCCGGCACTTGGCCAGGAATTTGAAGGACATAGAACTGAGTGTCTGAGTCAGACTGTATGTGCCATTTGTGGATTTGAATCTTAGGCCAGATACAGACATTCCACATATTTTGCAGTATGCACGCTAAAAGAGATGGTCAGAGCACATAGCTGTAACCAAAGAGATGGTCAGGTATCAGACTTCACCACTGTAAATTAGAGTGCTGTAATGAACATCTGCACCAGATCCCATTAAACTCATGTTAGAATCTTATTCCACCAACAACCCATGGGGTTTTGTGGCATCCCACTCACCACCACCCCCTGTCCAACACACACACACAGGGCAGTGTTCTAGCCTCATCCAGAGCTCATCAGATCTGCCCAAGTATTAGGCCACCCCCACGCCCACCCCCAGTCTGTCACTGACAGGAGCCAGCGAAGCCCCTGTCCCCCCAGGTCTGGGGCCTCCCTCTGGTTAGCATAGATACATCTACACACAGAAAAAATGTTATTGCTGAATTTCTCTTATCACGTGTTGTCATGGGTGCAGCTGAGCAAGTGCTGAATGTGCTTCAGCAGCTAAGAATTGATTCATCTGCACTGATTTCTAGAACTGGATAAGTTCCCTAATGGATATGAGGCTTTTGACATAAAATCATGTTTAACTCCTGCCTATTTAACATGGTTCAGAATGTCATCAAGATAAGTTTGGTGATGGGAATGCCCTTGAAACTCAGCCAACTCACCACAGCTAAAGTAAAAAGGGGATGGGGTATTGTGCTTTTCAGATGTTCTTACAGAGCACCTTATGAGGAAATAACATAGGAAACATGGGGTGGGGTGTGGCAGTACACCTGACCCAACATGCCCAGAAGCTCCCCTCTGGAGTCACGGCAAAACTCTTCCGCACAACTATTACATCTCTCTTGGATAACTTACATCTTAGATATATTTAGTTCCTTCTCTCTTTGGGAACTCTCAATTTCTTGGTTGCTTGTCATGTTCTCCTCTGCACGGGTCCCAGGCAAACGGTAATGCTATGCCACCTTGTATTTTACTGCTGATTCAAAAATGTGGGGTTCTCTTATCTTTGTTAATCTTCATACACTCTCATTCCTTCCTCTTAATATTAAGTCTATGGGATGTTACCCAATGTCTTCAGGTATCAGACTCACTAACTCAGAGGTCTTCTTTGTTACTTCACTTCAGCTTCCTAGGTAAGTCTCTCTCCAGGACCCTTCTTACATTTCCTTCTCTCTGTCGGCTGTTGTGTCTCTCTTGTAGTCTCTCCCTGTCTCTTCTGGGTTGCTTTCTTCTCTTTTCCAGAGATAATTCTGGGTTACTTCCCCTTTAAATCCTTCCAGCCATCTGCTGCCTCTCTCACAGCCCCACTCTCCCCCTCCCCCTCAGCACATACTGCTCTTTGTTTATGTTTTCATCCGGGTCTCCCTCTTGCCCATCTGGGTATCCTCGCCCCTTTCTCTCCTGGCCCTGGTTGCTAAGGTAAGTTTTCTGTTTTCCTTCATGCCCTTGGAGTTCTGTGATGGGGCAGACTTGGTGCCCCGTCACAGTGGGGGACATGGCCCCAGGGACCAAGGGGCCAGGGGTTCTATGTGGGAGAGCCAGGAGTCCTTGGTGCCTGCCACAGTGATGTCTCCTGACCCACAGCCTCCCCCTCTTCCCCTTAGCCCAGCAGCTGGCTCCTGGTCCACAGCTTTCTCAGACAGACATTGGGTCTGAGTTTGCACATCTTTCCAGCTCCTATATGGAGAAGGCCCTGGTCTTGACTTTGAACCCCTGAAGATAGGGTGCCAGGTCAAAAGGTCCCTGCCCCATGCTTTCCCTCCAATGTTGTGTGTTTGTTGAGTTCAGGCCCCGTGGCATTCCCTCTGACACCAAACCCCCTCCCAGCTTCTGTTTCCCCATTTTCAACCCCCATCCCCTGTCCCCTTCAAAGGTTTGCTGTTTTGTTTTAACTGGGAGGAGGGACCAAACTGAGAAACGGGCATT
>NW_005843389.1:159509-161422 GCF_000455745.1 Alligator sinensis | reverse complement strand
TCAGCAGGTTTTCTTTATTAAATACAGGAAAAGTTTCATAGATGTTAGGGTTGGAAGGGACCTATTAGATCATCGAGTCCAACCCCCTGCCCTGGGCAGAAATGAGTGCTGGGGTCAGATGCCCCCAGCCAGGTGTCTGTCCAATCTCCTTTTAAATATGTCCAAGGAAGGGGACAGCACCACCTCCCTTGGAAATGTATTCCATATTTTGGCAACCATTACTGTAAAGAATTTTTTCCTGATCATACAATCATAAAAGTAGGGTCAGAAGGGCCCTTGTAGATCTTCAAGTCCGACCCCCTGTTTGGCAAACACAACATTTTAAACTGAGGCGTGTCTCTCTTTCTTGCGCTGCATTCCCCTGCACTCTGGTATGTGACCCTGGGGTGGAGTCTGAGGAGGGAGAAGGGAAGGGGAACAGTGCATGGGCAGCTTGTGTTGTGGGTAGCACTATCCGTGATGTGGAGTCAGAGGAGCCCAGGCCAGGACACTCATGGCCCAGTGCCAGGGTGTGGGTACTTGAAGCCCTCCAGCCCTAGTCATCTGGGGAGGTGTCCTGGTCCATGCAGGTAAGGAGGTAGTTGGCCAGGGCTTCATGGATCCAGACAGCCTAGTGCTGTGTGGGGCCAGGGCCACTGACATCAGTGGGAGCTCACCCTCTTCCTTTATCCCATGTTCTTGTTCTTCCACACCTGGTCCATAGTTTAAGTGCTCCTTCCAGTAGACTAACTGCCCACCATAGAGCTTTATGAGCCGGGGAAGGAGAAGATACACAGGGCCCCAAATGAGGAGTGTGGCCGGGTGATGACCTTGCCAATGATGAAATCAGGGACCCTGAGAGAGTAGCATGCACTCTCCAACATCCCAGGGAAAGGGGAGTTGCACAAGAGGTGGTCATCATCCTCATCAGCCATCTGAAAGTTGGTCACCTAGTTGTGCCCTAGACAAATGCAGTCACTGTATGGGCATGTGTGCATATGCACATACGTGTGTCTGTGCGTGGCCCAGGCACCTGAGTTCTGTGTGTGTCTATGTGTGTGAGGCACACATATACACAAATACAGAATCTAGGTGTCTGACAATTGCATACACACACAGAATCCAGTCCCCAGGCACCTGGGACACACACACACACACACATACACACGTGGAATACAGGCATCTGCGACACACACACACACACACACACACACACACACACACACACATTTAGTGGGTGCAGTGTGCTAGGTGGCCATGTGCATGATGGGTGGCTAGTAGCTCATGGCCCTGAGGGTGGCCATGTGCATGATGGCTGGCTAGTAGGCCTGTGCAAAGCAGTATTTGTTTCAGATTCAGATTTGGCCAATTCGAATTACTGTCCTGATTTTGATTTGGCCGATTCAGATCCGGAGATTTCACAGATTTCATAGACATTAGGGCTGGAAGGGACCTCGGAAGATCATCGAGTCCAGCCCCCTGCCCAAAGGGCAGGAAGTCAGCTGGGGTCATAGGATCCCAGCAAGATAAGCATCCAGTTTGCTCTTGAAGGTGTTCAATGTAGGCGCTTGAACCACCTCCGGTGACAGGCTGTTCCAGAACTTGGGGGCTCAGACGGTAAAGAACTTCTTCCTTATGTCCAGCCTGAAATGGTCTTGTAGTAGTTTATGACCATTCAACCTAGTCGTCATCCCTTGGGGTGCTCTGGTGAACAAAAGTTCCCCCAGATACTGGTGGTCGCCCCTGATAAACTTATAGGTGGCCATCAGATCACCCCTGAGCCTCCGCTTTTCCAGGCTAAAGAGCCCCAGGGCTCTCAGCCTGTCATCGTAGGGTCTGCTTCCCTGACCTCTGATCATGCGCGTGGCTCTTCTCTGGACTCTCTCAAGCTTCTCCACATCCTTTTTGAATTGTGGAGCCCAAAACTGGAAGCA
>NW_005843389.1:141130-159303 GCF_000455745.1 Alligator sinensis | reverse complement strand
GTCCGCCCACTTGCTGAGCCTGTCCAGGTCAGCCTGGATAACCTGCCTGTCTTCTGGTGTGGATGCTTTGCCCCCAAGTTTGGTGTCATCGGCGAACTTGGCCAGTCTGCTTCTGACTCCAGTGTCCACATCATTAATGAAGATGTTGAACAGTATGGGTCCAAGGACAGAGCCTTGGGGGACCCCACTGGTCACAGGACACCACGATGAGTTACTTCCATCAATTACTCCCCTCTGGGTCCGATCCCGGAGCCAATTTTCCAGCCAGTGGATCGTGTAGGACCCAAGGTGACAACTGGCCAGTTTCTCCAAGAGGTGATCATGGGAAACCAGATTGAAGGCTTTTTTGAAGTCAAGATATATGACATTAATCTCTTCTCCCTTGTCCAGGTGATAGGTCACCTGGGTGTAGAAGGAAATCAACACCGATTTGAGATTCAGACAGACTAAACAGGCAGCAGTCCTTGATGACACTGGACACAGCTGCTTCCAGCTAAGTCTGTTGCTGTGGGTGGAGGAGGGAGGGGAGGGGCATGGAGGGGGGCGGCAGATCAATGGCCCCACTGTGAGGGAGGGATTAGGGCTGGGACTGAGACAAACTGCCCAGCCAGGGTAGGGGGGGCATGGGACTTGGGGAGTGGGGGCTCCCACCATTGCCTGCCTCCGGCTGCTGCTGGTCTGGGAGCTGCTCTTCTGGTGGCCCCTCTGGTGGTTCTTGCTGCCAGTCTGGCAGCAAGGGAGGGGGCGTGTGCCCCCGGATCTGTGCAGGGCAGGCTGGGCTGTACTCTGGACGGGCAGTGGAAGGCACTGGGAGCAAGGACTATTCCCTCCCCCTGGTCACTCAGCTAGGATGGGGAGAAATGGGATGGTGCCCCTGTGCTGCCTCAGACAAGCACTGTGCAGCAGCAGAAGCTGATCCACCCTCCCCATGCCTCCTGGACAAGCCATGGCTTTGCCTCGCCGCACGCCAGCTGAGTGAGCAGTGGCAGGGTGTGGGGGCAGGCATGTGCACCCAGATCGGACCGGTGTTGGTGGCAGGGGCTATGGGGAATTTTAGGGTGGCTGCAGCCCTCCCCCCCCATAACCATCACTCCACTGTGGTCTGCAGGGTAGGCGGAAACAGGACTGCACTCTGGGCTGTGGCTGGAGCTAGCTGTCCAGAGTGCAGCCCTGGCTCCACCTGCTCTGCAGAGCACAGCCCAGTGGTGGGCAGCTGGGGAAAGCCTCCCAGAGCACAGCCCAGCCCAGCCCAGTTCACCCCACAGAGATCTGGGGGCACGCACCCACTCCCATGTCCTCCTGGACTGGTGGCAAGAGCTGCTGCAGGAGCCACTGGAAAAGGAGCTCCCAGACTGGTGGTACACAGCAGCGCGCAGTGGCAGGAGCCCCCCTGCCCACATCCCGTGCCCCCCTGCCTCAGCTGGGCAGCTTGTCCCAACTCCAATCTCTCCCTCATATTCATGATCTGCCCCCCCCACCCCTTCCCTCCCTGCTCTGCCCACCACAACAAACTTACCAACTGGAAGCAGCTGTATTCAGCGTGGTCAAGGGCTGCTGCCTGTTTAGTCTATGGCTGAATCTCTGAATCAGCACCACATCTCTCTGAATCAATTAGGAGGCTTCCAAATCAATTTGGACCTTTTAATGGGTCTCCTGATTCTATTTGGATTTGGAGATTCGGCCGCTGAATTGGGCGAATCTCTTCTGAATCAACTTGGCTTCTGAAGCTTCACACAGCCCTACTGGCTAATAGCTCATGTCCCTGAGGCTGCGTGCCATGACAAGCTACTACTGTGTCAGGTCCAGGTGGGTAACTGTAATGTCCTGCAACCTCCAAGAAGATTTACACAGTGCATCCTATTGCAGTTCCTGGGTGTCCCTGCTTGCTTGGGCACACAGGCTGGAAAATCAAGATTTGTGCAAGTCAAAATGGCAGGGGATTGGGGATGTGGTGACCCATGCCTAGCAGCCTATAGGGGTGGCTTAGGTGTTTGGCTCTGCTCTGTTAATCTTTGGCAGCCCAAGGAGCCGATGGGGCTTGCTGGGAGGTGTATGAGATCACTCCCATCTGCTGCACTCAGCCTGGTAGGCTTTGAGCCTTGTCCCACTAAGACTAAGTACAGGCAAACATAAAGCCCAAGGCTGAATCAAGGATTTTCAGGTTAGTCTAAACTGCAGAGATTAAACTGACTAACAAGTGAATGAATGTTTACTTTTTGCAGCCACATTCCTGCAGTGATTCAGGCCAGAAGCCAGGAGATGCTGAAGCATGCTTTCTGGCACAAAGCCAGAATGGGCTGTGTGTTTCCTTCCTTTCCCAGTTCCCCCAAGGTCTCTGGGATTTGCAGTCCAGAGTCATAGCAGCAGGACTGTGAAAGTTTACTCATCACTTCTTCCTGCTTCCAGGTGCCTCTGGGTTTTGTAGTACACAGTCACAGCTAGCAGTAAGTTTAGCAGGGCAAGACAGCTCTGTATTTGGTGGAATTGGGGTTTAACCCCCTCCTCCCTGGTCCCAGACCCCAGCTGGGGTTTGCCTAGAATAGGGGGGTTGCAGTCCCTGCCTGCCACTCCCCCCCCACAACCTTTCTCTGCTAGAACAAACAGCAGAGCCCAGTCAAGGGCTGGAAAGCATGCTGGGGGACTGTGATTTTCATAGATTCATAGATGTTAGGGTCGGAAGGGACCTCAATAGATCATCGAGTCTGACCCCCTGCATAGGCAGGAAAGAGTGCTGGGTCTAGATGACCCCAGCTAGATGCCTATCTAACCTCCTGTTGATGACCCCCAGGGTAGGGGAGAGCACCACCTCCCTTGGGAGCCCGTTCCAGACCTTGGCCACTCTAACTGTGAAGAAGTTCTTCCTAATGTCCAATCTAAATCTGCTTTCTGCTAGCTTGTGGCCATTATTTCTTGTAACCCCTGGGGGCGCCTTGGTGAATTTAATTTGAACCAGGAAGGGGTCTGAGACAGAAGTTTCATAAACTGGTTTGACCCAACTCAGTTAATTCTAATACTACATTCAAACAGGTTGATCTTAAACCAGTTTCACCCATTTTGAAAAAAAGTATTTTTTTCTTTATCCAGCTCAAAAATGCAAATAGTGCAATACCCACAATACTGTGATAATGATAGGCATATGGCTGTGGTAATCTGACCATGACAAGAGACTTAGGCCAGAGGTACCAGGGGCTAGGAGCCTTTTGTGTATCCCACTGGCTAGTCCCCCTTCCTAGTCTACTCCAGCCTTAGACAGGGACTTTTTGAAAGGGCCACCACCTTTTTGTCCCATCAACCTAGATAACCACATATCTGTTGCACTCAGATATGTTTCTACAGAAAGTTTACTGCTACTTGCAATCTAGTCAAAGTGGACATTAACAGTCTACATTTTTTCTGATTCAGGCACACACAACATTTTATGCAAATCAATAAGTAATTCATAGTAATGTTCAAAAACCTAAGTTTGGAGACCAACATCTACAGCTGTTCCCAAGTAAATCCCAATTTAGAGCAGCAGCTTTTTTCAGCAGATTAACTGTTCCACACTCCCCCCCCCTCCCTCCTCCCAAGCTGTCTTGGTCACCTGTGGTTGTTTAAGTTTGACATACACTTTCTCCTCTATAGAGAGAGGTTGAGAAAGGCATCATTAAATAGACTCTCTTTTCAAGTCATTCTGCAGTTCAATAGTCTATATTCGGAGTGCTCCTGTGAGACCAGTGCTGCAAAGCACTTACTTTTCATCATCTCAATAGCCAATATTACAATTAGGGTATGAAGGGGCAGATCCCCAGCTGCTGTATATCAGCATAGCTCCATTAAACTCAGTACTATGCCAATTTAAAGCACCTGGGATCTGAGCCAGGTTATGAAATCTGAATTTGGAAAGTTCTAAATCAAAAGTGGAAATAAAACTTAAAGTAGAATAGAAGTTAGACTACAATGTAGATCAGCAGAACTTGCTGTGCACGCAGTTTAATCATTGCAGAATACAGAATCCCAACACCCACATCATAATTGACCACAATGATTGACCACATAATTGACTATCATGATTGATCACAAGATGAACATGAGCCTTCAATGCTAGTAAAGCGAGCAAACTGCTGGCTTGCATCCACAGATGCTTCTCAAGCAAATCCTAGGACATCATGCTCAGTCTTGGTGAGGCCACAGTTGGAGTACTGCGTCCAGTTCTGGGCTCCAGAATTCAAAAAGGATGTGGAGAAGCTTGAGAGAGTGCAGAGGAGAACCACACACATGATCAGAGGTCAGGAAAACAGACCTTATGACAAGAGGCTGAGAGCTATGGGACTCTTCATCCTGGAAAAGCTCAGGCTCAGGGACAATCTGGTGGCCAACTTTAAGTTATAAGGGGTGTTCACCGGGATCTGGGGGAATGTTTGTTCACCACAGTCCCCCAAGGGATGACAAGGTCTAAAGTTTATAAACTCCTCCGAGATCATTTCAGGCTGAACATAAGGAAGAACTTCTTTACTGTCCGAGGCCCCAAGGTCTGGAATAGCCTGCCACCAGAGGTGGTTCAAGCACCTACTTTGAATGCCTTCAAGAGAAATTTGGATGTTTATCTTGCTGGGATCCTATGACCCCAGCTGACTTCCAGCCCTCTGCCCCAGGGGCAGGACTCGATCTTCCAAGGTCCCTCCCAGCCCTAATGTCTATGAAATCTATGAAATAACATTTTTTATGTTATTTTTCAATGCATGTAGAAACTCCACTGTGTGACTCATGCGAATGGAATATGTGAACACTCAGGTTTACTGCAGTAGTTACTTTCCTCTTAATATACAGGGACAATTAGCAAATACCAGTAGATTGAAGAGCCTTGATACCTTGCCTCCAATATACTGGTGTCAGAAAGAGGTGATTATATTTAATGTCCCTTTTAAAAGGACAGCATTGCATTATATGATTTGCTGAAAGGATCACTTAAAACACATGATAACTAATTTTGAAAAATTCCCTTAAAATATTTTAAATTAACAAGATTCTATTATATTGGAAAAGCTTCATATGTTTGAATTCTATATGCTTATGGGGACATCAATGTTTTACCCATTATGAAAATATAATGTGGCCTGCTGGGACCACAAAGTCTGCCAGGTTTCAAGGAGATAAGTGCAGGGGTTTCTGAGAAACTGCACCTCAAGCTGCTGACAAGCAAAACTCGCGTTGTGTGTGTGTGTTAAGGTGCAGTAGGGTGAAAACCAAGCAGGCATGGTAGCTTCTTCTGAGGCCATGAGATAGGTACAGGGGATTCTGGGAAACTGCACCTCAGGCTGCTGACAAGCACAACTCATGAGGTGTGACTTTGTGTGTGTTAAGGCACACCCTCACTGGTGCTGCGACCTCTACATGACACAGCAGTGTGTTCCAATGAGGCCTTCTCCTCCTACAGCCTCATTCCAGTCCACCATTTTAAATAGCAACAGGTAAGTAAGCAGCACAGTAGCACTAGCAGCCAAACTGTCACAGACTAGAGCCTTTCTTTCCTTTCCTACATGAGCTTCTTCTCCATCAGCTGCCAAAGAAATCTCCTGCCAAGACCCAGCCCTGGGGCTTAGATGTTCCCAGGGCCCTACCTCCTTCTGATCAGCTGACCGGGGACAGGTGCTAGGGGTGTAGGTTTTAGCCATGTTGGTCTAACATGGCACTAGCAGACAAGGTTCTTTGGGTCAATCTGGTATCTTTTAGTAGACCAAAAGAATAGTTATAGAACTATATCTTAGCACGGTTTTGAATTGAAAAACCCTTTGTCAGGCTGAGGAAGCACCTGCAGTTGGTGTGTGTGCTGTTCCTGGATGGAAGGAATAGTAAAGAAGCCAGAGGCTAGTATGCAATGAAGGGGAGACACTGAGGTCCTGGAAGGGTGGGGAGTTGGGAGTCCAAGAAGATTGGTTGTTCCTGAAGGAAACAATCCTCCAAGCCCAAAGGGTGGCAATCCCAGCATGGATCAAAGGGGGCAAGTGTGCTCAAAAGCCCCCATGGATCAGCAAAATCATCCAGGAATGTCTCAAAGCTAAGAAGGAGGTGTACACGCAATGGAAGAGAGGGGCCATCACCAGGGAGGACTATACCTCTGTTGCTCGGGATTGTAGGGGGACAGTTAGGAAAGTCAAGGTGGAAATGGAAATGGGACTAGCAACCCAGATCAAGGATAACAAGAAATCCTTTTTTTTAAATACATAGCGGGTAAAAACAAGGTTCCGGGTAATGTGGGACCCCTGCAGGACACACTTAGAAATCTGGTGGTCTTACCAGATGACAAAGCTAACCTATTTAACAATTTATTTGCCTCCATTTTTCTGAG
Organism: Alligator sinensis; assembly: GCF_000455745.1. NCBI lineage: Eukaryota > Metazoa > Chordata > Crocodylia > Alligatoridae > Alligator > Alligator sinensis. The sequence continues at coordinate 152,975 of NW_005843389.1, read as the reverse complement.
CAGGGAGCAGGTCATCCCCCACACTAGGATCCCCGATGGTCCGAGGGGAGGCACAGCCAGGCCCAGGGTCAGTGAGGACCTAGTCAGGGAATTTCTGGAGGGACTGGATGTGTTCAAATCAGCAAGTCCTGAAAATCTCCACCCCAGAGTACTGAGGGAATTAGCGGAGGTCACTGCAGGACCCCTGGCACAGCTTTATGAGCACTCGTGGTGCTCTGGTGAGGTGCCAGAGGACTGGAAAAGGGTCAATGTGGTCCCCATTTTCAAAAAACGGAGGAAGGAGGACCCAGGAAATTAGAGGCCTGTTAGTCTTACCTCTGTCCTGGGGAAGCTCTTTGAGAAAATTATCCAGGAGCACATCTGTGAGGGACCAGCAGGGGAGTGTATGCTTGGAGCAGCAAAAATGGGTTCATTAGAGGGAGGTCCTATCAGATCAAGTTGGTGGCCTTATGACCAGGTCACAAAATTCTTAGATGCAGGTGTCGCAGTGGATATAGTCTTTCTGGACTTTAGGCAGGCCTTTGACACAGTCTCTCACCCCATTCTCATCAATAAATTAGGAGATTGTGGTGTCGATGCCTACACAGTCAGATGGGTCACCAATTGGCTGGAGGGATGCACCCAGAGAATGGTGGTGGATGGGTCATTTTCAACCTGGAGGGATGTGGCCAGTGGGGTCCCCCAGGGCTTGGTCCTTGGGCCCGCACTGTTCAACATCATCAGCGACTTGGACGAGGGGGTGAAAAGCACCTTGTTGAAATTCGCAGATGACACTAAGATGTGGGGAGAAGTGGGCACGCTAGAAGGGAGGGACAGGATGCAGTTGGGTCTGGACAGGTTACAGGGGTGGGCAGATGAGAGAGAATAAAATGAGATTCAATACTGACAAGTGAAGGGTACTGCACCTAGAGAGAAAGAACCAGCAGCATGCTTACAGGCTGGGGAACTCCCCTCTTGTCAGCAGAGAGGCAGAAAAGGATCTTGGAGTCATTACAGACTCCTATGTGGGGACGCGGTCAGGAAGGCTAATCGCACCTTGTCATGCATCCACAGATGCATCATGAGCAGGTCCAAGGAGGTGATCCTCCCCCTCTATGTGACACTGGTCAGGCCGTAGTTGGAGTACTGCATCAGGTTCTGGATGCTGCACTTCAGAAGGGATGTGGACAACATCAAGAGGGTCCAGAGGAGGGCCACTCACATGATCAGGGCAGGCCCTACAAGGAGAGGCTACAAGACCTGAACCTGTTCAGCCTCTACAAAAGAAGGCTGAGAGGGGATCTGGAGGCCATCTATAAAGTGGCCAAGGGAGACCAGCAGGCAATGGGAAAGTCCCTGTTCCCCCAAGCTCTACTGGGAGGAACAAGGAATAAGTTGACTGAGAGTAGATTCAGGCTAGATATCAGGAGGCACTACTTCACAGTCAGGGCAGCTAGGATCTGGAACCAACTTCCAAGGGAAGTGATGCTCACTCCTACCCTGGGGGTCTTCAAAAGGAGGCTAGATAGACACCTTGCCAAAGTCATTTGACCTCAGCATTCTTTCCTGCCCATGGCAGGGGGTAGGACTTGTACAGGTCCCTTCTGACCCTGCCAACTATGAAACTTACACCTCTCCCTCTATCCCCTCTTCCACCCCTCCCTGAAGGCTTGTCAGCTGCCTTTCCACCACACTTCATGGTGTGTTTCATAGTTCCTTGCTTTCATACAAATATATAAATGTATCTGCATTCTCTAAGGTATGTTGTTTATGCCGCAAGTTATAAATGTATCTGCATTCATATAAAAGTGCTATAAGGTGTGTAGTCTATGCTGATCACTTCTGGGTCTGGGTGCATTTGTGGATGCTGCCTTTTCTGACTCCTCAGCAGGCAGAGGCACAGCAACAAGAGAAGCAGACTCAGCTGAGCCACTCGCCTCTGCACCTTCTACCTCAACCTCCTCTGAAGTGCCTTCTGGGGAAGGAGACCTGGCTCTATGGGAAACTTGAAGGGTGTGGAGCATGAACTCAGCTGATTTCCCCTCCTTCCCCAGAATTTCCCTTGCTAGGGCACTCAGATCAAGATTCAGATCCAGATCCAGCTCTTTCTCTGTCACTGGAAGGATCAGTGTGGGAACTGAAATCAAGGTGGAGGAGATGGTCATGCTGGTGTTGCTGTTTCTTGTCATGATGGTGGTGGTGGGGGGCAGTTATAGCTGGTGCTCTTGGAGGAGATGCAAACTCAGGCATAGGCAGTGGCACTGGCACTGCTCCCCTCTCCTTTCTGCCTGTAGAACTGGAAGCCTCATCCCTGCTAGTTGTAGGAAAGAGGCTGCATCTCAGTTTGGGTGGAGGGGTGGGGCGGGATTCAGCTCTCCCTGTACCCCCTCTTCGGTCCCTCCCTGAGGGCTTGCCAGCTGCCTTTCCAGCACACTTCATGGTGTGTTTCATAATGTCTTTGCCTTGGTGTGCTGTAAAATCTGTGTGGTCTTCTGTAATATAATCTGGTTTATGTAATATATGTAGATAATTATATATGCATGTGTATTTATGTAATGCATGCATGTATTTATGTAATAAATAAAATATATAAATAAATGTTGTATGTGTTCCTGAATAAATTCTATATTATAATATGCAATAAATGTTGTGCTTCCATGCACAGTGAGTGTAATTCACACTGTGAGAGAGCACAGTTTTCTTTTCTGGAGGAAAAGAACAAAAACAATCTAAAAAAAAAATGAAAAGAGGATTTTTGGTAGAGGAATAAATTGAAAGGAATGAATGAATATAATAATAAAATAAAAGGGTATAGAATGCAAAAGGTATTGATGAATCCCACTTGCTATGAACAGGCTAGTAAGTAGGAAATGATAGCTTTTGTTGTCCGATGCTTCTGAGCTTCTGGAAACACAGCTCAGTAACTGACCCCAAGGCAGAAAACAGCTCATTTAAAACAATGTTTCTTTTTATGCTTTTTTTCCATCCCTCCCCCAGAGCACTGGGATTAGAAGGGACTTCAGAGAAAGATCACAGTTACTGGCCAGCGACACAGTCAATATCAGAGCAGTCCTTCCCTTCTCTTCCCCCTCCCTCTCCTTACTTTCTGTTTCCCTGCAGGGAAGCCCAGCTTCAGCTTTGAAACTCAAAACATTTTGAAACTTTTAAATGTTGCAACTGCCCTCATTTCATTTTTAGTCTGTTTCAAAGCCTTTTGTTTCCTTTTAAATTTTGCTGTTTTGAGCTTGAAATGAGTCAAAACAGCATTGAAATGAAACAGCCAGCAAAACTATTCACAGCCCTAATGACTAGTCATGACATAGTAAATCCTTATTAACTATTTTAAAAGTTTATTCTCAAACTATGCTTTCCTGACTATCACGTCTCTCATATTTTGTATTTAACATGGTTGCCCAAATTTTCAGAACTGGATGCTTAAATTAGATAGCTATATCTATATTAAAGTAATTAAATGAGGACCTGAATAAGGAAGAAAAAGACAAGAGAAGAAACAGAAATTGTGTACCAAGAAGCCTCTATTTAGGAGACTTCATGTGTAGAAATGTTTGGTACTTTATAACCCTGTAAGACATGACAACGTGCCTGTCCACATGCTGGAAGTTGATATCTAAAAAACAAATGCAGACAAACCAAGAAGTACTTAGCATTTTAGTCTTACAGTCTAAATAAAATTTACCAAGCTTCCATTCGGATAGCTTCTCTTACTAATAACTGAGAAGTGTCTATAAAACTGTCATCCTGCACAGTCCACCTAAAATGAGCCTACTCTTTAGTTGGGGTAGGATGTATAAGTATGTATCTTCTTAGAGACCAACAGATACATAATCTATCCAGCTCTTTCACAGGATTTGTCTGGGAGTCAGTCCACCTTAATCTTCATATATGCCCATCAGAACTTTGGAATGACATTTGCTTACTGATTCTGTGAATGTTCTAGTTTGTGGTGGCTTCTTTCCTCACTGATGAAGCATTACCCGCACATTTATATATTTACATAGTCTCCCTCATCACTACTAACTATTCTATTCCAGGGGCAGCTGGAGAAAAATGTTATATGGTCCAAAGTTCATGGATAGTGAGATAAATTTTCACCAATATTGGACCTTTTGATAAAGCACTAGATTAATTATTAGCTCATTCACTCTGTTTTTCTGGGAGTTTCAAAGAGTTATATCGCCCATATGGTCACTACAAAATTTTGGAACCTGGCATAGCTCTGTACTGTAAAACACTGCTCTGATTTTGTAATCAAACAGACTACTTATACAGGGTTTAAGTATTAGAATATGTATGAGAGTATTTAATTGTATTCCCATGGAACACCAGGTCACAATGATGTTAACATGCAAATAAAAACTAGTGTGCATAAGAAGGGATGGCACTTACAGGAGAAAGCTATAGATAAATAGGCAAATTGTTTGGAAGAGATTCTTTTGCAAGTCAAGCAAGTTCTGCCTTTTTATCCCTCATCATTGTGCTGCCAATCTGACCTCCTTCATTGACTTAACTACCTCTTTTTCTTAATCCTCAGCAGGCTTTAAACACACACATTGTGAATTGCTATGAAACAATGATATAATGACTATAGTAATTAGTTTTCTCTTTTAATTATTCTCCTTATGATGACAGACATTCTTGAATATTTTTCAGAAAGCATGGTACAGTAGTTGCTTTATTTCAGTAATAAGGATTCACATTTTAGCTTCAGCATGTAAAACTAAAGTAAAATTATCCAATATCTTAGGCACTTTATAATGTGCTGATACTTGTTGTACTACAATAGTTGATTACTTTTATCAAATGTGTTCCCCAGCTGTAGCTTACAAAGTAATTGTACTTGAAAGGCTGTCAAACACTTTCCCACTTACCAAAGTCCTGAGGTAAGTTGGGAAATGGGTGACTTGGAAGAACAGCAAGCAGGAGGGGACAGCAGGGGAGGCATTCACATTTTTCCTGAGAAAGGGCAATTGACTAAATACTTTAGGTGCATGTAAATGAATGCACAGAGCCTGGGAAACAAGCAGGAATAATTGGAAGTCCTTCCACAGTCACAGAACTATGATGTGATTAGAATAACAGAGACTTGGTGGGGTAGCTCGCATGACTGGAGTACTGTCATGGATGGGTACAAGCTGTTCAGCAACCACAGGCAGGGGAGAAGGAGGAGTTGCACTTTATATAAATGTAACCCGGGTGGCGGCCCAATAGTTTCCACCCCTGCCCAATATCAGGGATGATGTAGCGAAAGTGGGACAGGGCTTCAGGCCAGCACCAATTTACTTTCCAGCCTGCCCCTTTTCCCCACAGAGCAGCCCGTGGTCCCAAGAAGGTCTAATATGTAACTGATTTAACTATTTACACTTTATTTACAAAACAAGAATAATAGGAAAGCTTATTTACATGTGAACTTAAATGGCATAACCAGAATCACAAAACAAACCAGAATGCATTTGTCAACCCTTGACTCAAGAACCACAGGTAGGGGAACTGGCAACTTTCAGACACTGCTGAGATGCTACCACAAGGAAGCAAGGTGGTCACTCCCAGCAGCTCCAACCGGCTTCCCAATTAGCCACAGACTGCAACAGGTTAAGCTCTTATGGTCTTCAGCAATCAAATTGTATCCAACCCCCCAAAGCGGCTGAAGGGTGACCCTCCATGGCAACAAAAAAGGCAATCAACAAAGTAGGCTCCTGCAGCAATCAGCCTGACCCAAGCACAAAGCTCAGGGTTTCCATCCAATAATAATCAGCTGCAGAATAAAGGACAGGACTGAATAAAGGACAGCCATCTGGGGGACAGTGATCACCTAATAATAGAATTCACCATAAGACGTCGAGTGGGTAAGGTAACTAGTAGGGTGAAAGTGCTAGAGTTTAGGAAAGCTGATTTCAATTAACTCAGGCGATTAGTCAAGGACGCACTGCAGAGTAGGAGTTTTGAAGTGATGGGAGCCCAAGAAGGGTGGCTGTGCCTTAAGGAAACGATCCTTCGGGCACAAAGCGAGATGATCCCAATGTGAGGAAAAAGAGGGAAAACTGGCTGGAGCATAGGGCTCAGAGGGTAGTAATCAACGGCTCAATGTCTAGTTGCCAGCTTGTATCAAGTGGAGTACCCCAAGGATTGGTCCTGGGGCCAGTTTTGTTCAATAATTTCTTCTACAACCTAGAAGATGATGTGTAGTGTGAAGATCTGGAGTAGTGTGTTCACTTTTGGGCCCCACACTACAGACAGGATGTAGACAAATTGAAGAGAGTCCATTGGAGGGCAACAAAAATGGTTTGGGGGCTGGGGAACATGACTTATAAAGAGAGGCTGAGGAAACTGGGCTTATTAGGCTACAGAAGAGAAGACTGAGAGGGAATTTCATAGCAGCCTTCAACTACCTGAAGTGGGCTTTGAAAGAGAATGGAGCTAGACTATTCTCAGTGGTGGCAGATGAAAACAAGGAGCAACATTCTCAAGTTGCAGCAAAGGGAGTCTGATAGGAAGAATTTTCTCACTGGATGTGTAGTAAAACACTGGGACAGGATACCCAGAGAGGTTGTAGAATCTCCATCTTTGGAGGTTTTTAAGACCCAGCTAAATAAAGCTTTGCCTGGGATAATCTAGTTGGGGATGGTTATGCTTTGAGCCAGGGGTTAGACTAGATGATCTCCTGAGGTCCCTTCCAACCCTAATTTTATGTGACACTATGATTCTATGGAAGAACAGGGAAAGCACTTTTTCTCTCTTGCTGCAAAGCGGAGGATGTGGACCAAGTTTTTCCTGTCTTTATGCTACACATCAGAGTGTTTTTAAGCCTCCCTCAGAGGTGTTCACTACAGTCAAAGCTAGGGTCTTTGACTTGTGTGTGCCAGTGCTCCAAATGGACTGAGGGCCCTTGCCCCTCTGCCCAGGGTTAGTTCAAATCACCATATTTGGAGTCAGGAAGGAATTTACCTCATGGTCAGATTGGTATGGATTGTGGGGGGGGGGGGGGTGTCTTCCTCTGTAGCAGAGGGCAGGGCCCTCTACCCAGGATCTCTTGAGTATATATTGAAAAAAAAATCATAGAAGCATGGGTCCCCTGCTTGACCTGTGGCAGGTTAGGGTATTCAGTCTGTGTTGTGTAAGGTGTAATAGGGGGAATGCTCGGGGCCAAGTCTCATGTTGGCCCGCCCACCTGTCTAAGCAGGGGAGTCCACCTAGTTTCTCCTGCCATAACTTGCTGTTTCTTAACTTGGTGTAAAATGTGGAAGGCTACCCATTTTAATGCCCTGATGCCAGAGGGGCACTGTCCATGACTCCATACCATCCCTACTTCATGTCCCATGCCTCGCAGATGGCATCCAAACAAGTTCTTAATCTTTGACCCAAACTTGGCCTCACCATGTCTGAGGACTTACTGGCATCTTGACCTGTGGCCCACCTGCAGTCTTAGGCATCCATAGACTTACCTTGGCCTAACTGCCCCCTTACTGGGGATTCAACTTATGCCCTCCTACTAGGGCCTTCCACTTGTGTCCTCTCACTAGGGCCTTCCACTTGCTCACACTCATGCTTTTGGGGGTTGGCCCATGTGCTGCCCTTCAGGCTGTCTTTACACCCCTACTCAACACTCCCCCTGGTGCAGTCCTTCAGATCACCCCTAAAACCCTACTCTACACATTGCTTATATGCAGTCCTTCAGGTTGTCGCAGTGTACCCTATTCTGTGTGGGTCCAACATATACTACTGCTCCCCTCTGGTGCCACTCTCCTGCTCTCTCTCTCTAGGCCATGCTACTGCCCCCTCACTGAGGCCTCCAGGGTCTTACACCCCTGTGGGGCTCAGGTGTCTGAAGACATGCCTGGCCCCTGTGCCTGTCCCTAAGTCTTGGTAACCCAGTAGGATGTAAGGCCTAGGGTTTCAAAGATGCCCCTCCCTGCCTTTCACTGGGGAGGCAACTGGCCTGGCATTTCTGGGGAGCTCCCCCACCATGGGTAGCCCCACCAGGCCATCCTTCCTTAGCAGGGTGCATTTTTGAGTCAGACTCAGAACCAGGAGCCTCCTGCCATCCCCACAAGTCCTGTCCTTGCCTCCAACGATGTTCCGAGCAGCAGCTCAGCCAGGTGATGTTTCTTTGGCTGCCAGCAGCAGACTGCTGCCTCTGCCCTGAGGGCTTAGATCTAAAATGGCTGCCTCATCAGAGCTGGCCTACACCTTTCATCTGCCTGCTCCCAGCCTTAAAGTGCCAGGCACCCAAAAGTCCCCTGCCATATAAGGGTTGATGATAGTCTTATGTAGAGTTTAGATTATGGGTTGTATAGGATGACTTGGATTGGGATCATCCTGTTTTAAGCAGCGGGGTTGCACTACATGACCACTGGAGGTCCATTCCAGTCCTACTTTTCTATGATTCTTTGAATTCAGTCATTCTGTATGTAGCAGGCTCACCTTTCAGAGCTTGGGTTGAGTCCCAGGCTTGAGATCCTGCTGTTTTGATTGGTGTAGCTCATCCACCAATCAGGAGGCAGCAGGAAAAATAAAGTCATGCCCCTTTCCTGAGGGGAGGGGGAGAAGACCACCCTTAGACCTGATAGAAGACTGTAAACTGTCAGGTCCCAAAGGCTTCAGGAGTGGAGCCCTGGAGCATATAAAAGGAGCTGCATGCCCAGCACAAGGGTCAGATGCGGTGAGGGACTCAAGAAGAGTGGAGCTAAGAAAAGCCGGGGAGCTCTCCCCCAGTGAACAATAGGCCCAAGGCTCCTGAAGCTGACATGGAAGAAACAGCCTTGGGAGTGGTGCAAGGCCATTGAGGTTGTTGATGTGCACAGGGATGGGTGCATGGAGACCTGGCCCTGGGAGCAGTGTGAGATTGCTTGGGCTCATCACAGTGTGTTGTTTGGTGCACGGAGCCCAGGCTTTGGGAGCTGCAAGTGGTGGCTCAAGCCTGCAACCCTGGCAGGGCCAGCAGGCCACACAGTGCGTGGGGCAGCACACAGGGCAAAGTCCTTGGGGCTGCAGTGAGGTGGCTCAGGCCCCATCTCCCGGCAAGCAGCCAGGTCTCATGGTGTGCAGGGTGGTGCACAGGCCCAAGCCTTAGGAGCCAGGGAGCAGCAGATGCTGCTTGGGTTAACCACCCAGCATGAGGACAGCTGAATGGAGCCTGAAGGGCCCGGCCCGTGCTAAGAGAGCCAGGGCACAGGGAAATGGTAATGCTGCAGCGTGAGGCCCACCACCCAGGAGCCAGCAGCAGTGGTGCAGCAGCTGAGAGGAGCTGAGCCTTCAGTGCCCAGAGTGGAGCCCAGGGTGGGGAGGAGCCCAGCAGTGTGAGAGAGGCCTGGAGAGGTGCTCCAGCAGAGGAGACCCCATCGAGCTGTGCCCTGACCACCGCCACCCGAGGAAGCGTGAGTCATTGGGCCCTTGGGTCCCACAGGGGAAAAACATTTGGGGCAGGCTAACCCAGAGAAGGGGCTGGGTAAGCAGCCCCCTGCCTAGGCAAGACCCTAAGGGGAGGGGTCCTTGGTGCTTCCTGGACACCCACCCCCATTGGAAGGAGGACTATTTTTTGCCATGGGTCAGGGACTATATTAAGGGATAAATGTTATTAAGATTGTTCATGTTTGCACCTTATATTTGGTAATTGAAATGTTGTATTGTGATGTTGTAAATGGTGTTATTTAGGGTTTGACCTTGGTTATTGGTTAGTGTTCACTGTGTAAATATATGCATATCATTTTTAGTTTTATGTTTATGTATATTATAACTTAATAAATTGTATATAGTTAAGAACTTTGGGCTTTAGCTAACTCCATAGAGGAAAGAGGGATCTGCTTGAAATTCTGGCATCCCTCTCACAGCACCCCCTCCTGCCTACCCATCCCATTCAATTAAGAATAGGGCACACCCTTGGGTGTATCTGGGTTACATGTACGCAGAACAACTTTTAAAGTTAATACAAAATGTACAGATAGACTGCTACAGAAGTTATTACTTTGTTTATTGGCAGTTATATACATATCAGAAAAAAAAACAACTTTTTTTTCCTCTTTCCAAAGCTCTAAAATACAGCTCCTGGAATATTTTCCCTAGAAAGGATAAGGATACTGAAAATTATATAAACACCACTGTCCACTTCTAGCAATCACAGATATTAGTAGGCACTAACTTTAGTGACAGCAGAATCAAATTCCATGTACATAATCGCACTTAGTAGAGGATAATTCAGATTATAACTGGAATCCCACTAGTAGGTACCTTTTAGTATAATAATTTAGAAGTCTTCCCTTCCATCATTTATTTTTAATGACCTTGAAAAATAGCAGAAATATCTCTTCCATTTTAGTTTTTAGTATTATAAACTGTCACTGAACTAAATTAAATTATTCTAAGTATAATTTCTATTTAAATTAATTTAAACAGCTTATATAAATATAATCACAGCACATCTGATTTATTTTTCAAGATATTTCACTTAGAAGATGATTAGTAACAAGTTAGTAAGTTTTTAACTGCAGTTTAAATGTCACTCTGAAAGAGAAAGCAAATAAGGCCAGATCCCTCATATTTTTATTCAAGGAATTATAGAATCATAGAAAATTAGTCCAGCCCCCTGCTTAAATCAGGGCCATCCCCAACTAGATCATCCCAGTCAAGGCTTTGTCTAGCTGGGTCTTAAAAACCTCCAAGGATGGAAATTCTACCTCCTCTCTGGGTAACTCATTCCAGTGTTTTACTATGCTCCTAGTTAGAAAGTTTTCCCTAATATCTGACCTAAACTTCCCTTGCTGCAACTTGAGAATATTGCTCCTTGTTCCGTCATCTGCCACCACTGAGAACAGTCTAGCTCCATCCTCTTTGGAACCACCCTGCAGGTAGTTGAAGGCTGCTATTAAATCCCTTCTCAGTCTTCTCCTCTGCAAACTAAATAAGCCCAGTTCCCTCAGCCTCTCCTCAGAAGTCACATGCCCTACCCCTTAACCATTTGCATTGCCCTCTACTAGACTCTCTCCAAATTGTCCACATCCTTTCTGTAGAGGGGGACGGGGCAAACTGAACACAGTTCTCTACATGTGGCCTCACCAATGCCAAATAGAAGGAAATAATTACTTCTATTTGACACTGGTGAGGTGGCCACATCTGAAGTAATAGACACATCTGGAGATGTAGTACTGTGTCCAGTACTCCAGATGGGGCCTCCCTTGATCTGATGGCAATTGTCCTACTGATGCAGCTCAGTATCCATTAGCCTTCTTGGCAACAAAAGCACATTGTTGTCCCATACTCAGCTTATTGTCCATTGCAAACCCCCAGGTCCTTTTCTGTAGAGCTGCTGCTTAGCCAGTCAGCCCCTCACCTGTACTACTGCATGTAATTGTTCTGTCCTAAGTGCAGGACTTTGCACTTCTCCTCTTGAACCCCATGAGATTCATTTTGGCACAGTCCTCCAGTTTCTTGAGGTCTCTCTGAATCCTAGCCTATCCTCCTGCATGTCTACTAGTACCCTCTGCAAACTTGCTGAGGGTACACTGTATTCCATCTTCCAGGTCATTGATTAAGATATTGAACAAAACCAGCCCCAGGACCAAGCTTTCAGGGTGTTAGTGAAAAATGAAACAGTCCAAAAACACTAAGCAAACAAAATAAAATCCACTCTGGACCAAAATATAAGCACACAAAATAAAGTCCCATTTTAACCACTGCCTATGGCTTTTCAAAGGTTTAAACCTATATTACTATTTATTTTCTGAGTCCCAGTCATTGTCACCAGGCTGCCACTCCCTCTGGCTAGCCTCTGATTTGTCTCTTACCCAACCATGGGGCTCCTCTCAGCCATTAGTGTCAACTGCTGCCTACAGACTCATCCCTCCTTTGTCCCCCT
>NW_005843389.1:100182-141120 GCF_000455745.1 Alligator sinensis | reverse complement strand
CTTCCCCAGCCTCTCTCCCAGTGGTTCTTCATGCTCTTCCCTTCCAGGGCATGTCCACCCCCTCCTCTCCCTTCTGGGCTCTGGTGTCATTCGGGGGGGGGGGGGGGGGGGGGCATGCCCCCTGGGCATTCCCTGCCTCACTGCTTCCCAGTGTCTCTCCGTGGTTTGCTTTGGGGCTCCTCATTTGGAATTGATATTCACTCCAGGACAGCCCTCTACTCTCTCCTGTCTCCTGGCATTTCCAGGGAAGCCCTACGGAGACTGGTTTCCCTGAGGGAAAACAGTCTCTTGCCATGGCTCTCTTTCACAAGACTGAATAAGACTTCTAGATAAGTCCCGATGTAGAGCTTTCTGTCAAAAGCGCCAGGGCCCATGACAACTTTATAAACAGAAGTGTTTGCTGAAAGCAAAATATCTATCTGAAACTTAGTTATTTGCCAAAAATCTAGATATACAACACGACATCTACTCCAATACAAGTTCTATTAAGAGAAAAATGGGAAAGCAGACTTCTTATACATTTGGTTCTTACTAATTCTCTAAGTTATCTAAGTATTATGTTCATTTAGCAGCAAAACGTTATATTACATGTAAAGTGAATTGTAAATGATTTTCTAGACCATGCATTATTACTAATCTATTTTATCAATGATGAAGGTTACTGCTGACGTTAAGAGGAGTCTGAGTCAAGATTTAACTCATTCCAAGCTCAGAATTGTTATTGGTCATGTTTGTTTTCACGACTACAAAATACTGACCAGTACATCCCAGTACATATGTTTGGTCTGAGACACAAAGAAATTTGCCTTTGAAAACTGAATCGAGGTTTCAAATAATGAGTTTTGTTGTGTGGATGTATGCACATGGTGGGATTTTCAGCTTTTTCTGCCTGATCTAGCCTCGTGTTTAGATCCGCATCTTACTACATCTTTTCAACCAATAGGGGAAGGTACAAAGTGCCTTTGGCTCCTGATAGCTTAGTAAACCCCCTAATTCTCCTTTGCCCATATACACATCATAAGTAGGTTCTCTTACAGACACCATACCTTCCTAGTCATCTTTGCAATGTATCTGAATAGCATTTCCAATATAATTTTACTCAACTGTTACCAATCCTGTTAAAAGGATACTTTCCTGATCCTGTAAGTGGTAGCTGTACATTTTATTAGGTAACATCGAGAGTGAGAGCTATTTCCTGCCCTATATTGCCAATTATTTATTGTTGGGATAACAGAAGATGAGACTTACAAATTGGATACTGGAACATTGAAATCTTGGAGAAAAGGGTGAATATTTTTTCCAACTATTTGTCTTCATGAGAGAGCTACATTCTGGGTACAGCTACTCAAGATGCTTTACTGTGCATTAGACTAATCTAATGCACAGTAAATCATCAGTGTCTACATGTGAGCAGCAATTAGTGTACAGTAGATTAATTTGAAGTGTCCTTTGCTAGTATCCACAGATACAGGTTCTAGAAAATGGCACTTTAAACTAGTGTGCTGAAGCACACTTGCAGATGCTGACCAGGCAGCAGAGGGCCACCAGGCAGCAGGGGGCTTGCCTGGCTAATCCTGGAGCTCCAGGGGGTGGGCAGGAGCTGTCCCTGGTTCAGGGACAGCTCCCAGCCTCATGATGCTTGGGATCACAGCCTAGCTTGGTGATGCCCAATGCAGGAACGGTAGCAGAGCTATAATTTCTCCCCTCACTTTGTTTGCAGATGGTGAAGTCCAGGATGAACTTGCTGGATCAGTTCATCCTCAAGAAAGGTAAGAAGGCATTTGTCTGTTCAGTGGCCTTGAACCCTGTTGCAGTCTCTGGGGCTGGCCCTCAGTGAGTGCTGTCCTCTGCACCTCAGGGTCATTGAGCTTCCCAAGGTGCTTGGCCAGAGGGAGGGCAGCAATGAGCTGGGATCCCCCATCCCATGCACTGGCTCCTGCCCAGTGCCAGGGGAGAGGTGGGAGCTGAGCAGCACAGGGACTAGGGGGAGAAGAGTCGAGCCCACCCCCTGGAGCTCAGGGCCAGCCCTGATCTTCCTGCAGCTGGAGGGAGCTGCCTCCATAATCTGCCAACACCCAGAGCCCAGGCTTGCAATGCATGCCCCCTTGCCAGCCCAGGACTGCCCCAGAACCTCCTTTCAGCCCAGTATTGGCACCAGGGGAGCCTGGAGTTCCCCCTGGCTGCTTCAAGTGAGCACATCAGGGGAACAGCAGCCCTGGACTAGGCTGCTTCTGTTTGCCTCAGTTTGCTCTCTACACAGGAGCATGTACATACACGTGCCCTAATGTCAAGTGCATTAATTGCACACATAGATGTGCCCACTGACTCTGTCCAGTCTCAATGATCATTAGGTTTTTTTTTATAAAATATTCATTCTTCACCTCTGGGGATGTGCATTTTTGTAGCATATCAAACAGAGGTACAAGTACATCTTAACATTACATATTTGGCAATATGATTATTCTCAAATAAGAATATAAACCACTGGCCCCAGGTACTGAAAAAAGGTGATAATTTTTAAGGATGTGACATTTAAAGCTTTCCAATTTTCAAATACAGAAATTTTAAATGAATCCCAAAGACAGGATTTGAATTAAATCAGGAATCAAAGTGTAGTGTTAGCTGAAGTAATATAATATATCCTCTGCTGTGAAAGGAGCTTCATGGGCTCTGATTACCTGTGGTTCAAACTGGCAGGTATCTTTTCAACCTTGATTATTACTTCCAGTGTCAACTTTCCAAGCATAAAGAAAAATATCAGGGACCAGCTCAAAGTTAGCCAACCAGCAATTAGGGGATAGAGTTTTCCTCACCTTTTGCTACAAGTAGCTTAGCAAAAGTATTTATAAACCAAATAGCAAATGAAAACAATAAAAACACAAATGTGGTTAAATTGTTAGTAAGGTTAGGTAGGTCAGTGGTGCTGAACGAGGGTTTGGGCACATGAAGAAGGCATTGCCAGGATATCTAGGGTGTGAAGTTGAAACATGTCATCTTCTTGTTAATAACTATCCATATGAACAGTTTTCTTTCAGTACAAATTAGTTTATTCTACATTGACTGGTAAACTGCTTTGCAATCACTATGAGGTCAGGCAGTTATCAGGGAGCAGGTGACACACTGTAAATTAATACCCTAGTTCAGGAGTGCTTAACCCCAGGCCTGTGGGCCAAATATGGCCTGCAGAGCTATGTCACGTGGCCCACGTAACTGCTCGCAAGGGAGTGATTACATCCAATTGCCACTCTACTGCTACTAAATTTCTGGATCTGTGGGGATCTGTACATTAGAGTGGAGCCTAATCTGGAAGCATGGGGCCTGATTTGGACAGCATGGGGCCAGCCCTACACCACTCATCCAATCCATGGGGCTAAAAGGTTGAGCAGTCAAAGAATCTCAAAATAAGTATTTCTGCAACAATCCTTTCACAAAGATTTGGGTTTGGGTTCTAGAATTAAGAACAACATAAAACAAAACTTTGGACCTGTTTTACCCCAGCATTACACCTGACTCTCTTGTCAGAAGTTGTTTTAGAAGTTCATTATGTTCTTAACAATTTGTGTATTATCTCTGATCTGAATTTGCTGTTTCAGCTTCCACCGATGTCATTTTTCTTCTAGATTAGAAATATTTAGTCTGAATTATTTTTTAATTGGGTAGATACTTCTAGACCATGATCATATGTTCTTTTTAACATACTCTTGGATAAACTTCATATATTATTTTCCCCTAAATCTGACTGTAAAAGTTTTTTTTTTCCAAATGTTGAATCAATCAAGTCACTCTTTTCTGATTCTTTTTCAATTCTTCAGATTGAAACATTGACAGGAGGAACAGATGCACTTTTTTTAGCAACTCTGTCTACAACACATACAGAGATAAATACCTGCAACATATTGGTTCTTACTGCTCTATTCTTTATGCAACCAAGAACTGCATCAGCCGCTCTGCTACAGCATCACATTGAGAACACATTGTCCTCTCTGACCCTAATATTCTTTTTAGAGTCAGTGCTTTCTAATATACAGGCCCCATTCTGTACAGCCTTCATTCTTTGTTCTGACTGCACAACCTTGGGCTTTCCTGTAATAAAACATGTTTTATTTAAATGAACCCACCTTACCAAGCTAAGGTGCTCAGTATAACTGGCCCATCCTATCTCATTTACAACTCCACTGATCTATCTCATCTGCAAACTTTAACCAGCAATCATTTTATTTTTCCTTCCAGGATAGTGATTATAGATACTGATTTCACGCTAGGCCAAGAACAAATCTTCACATGTTGATTTTCTTGTATCTTCAAAAAATATCAGATATAGAATACTGGACTAAAAACACAATCTATTTAGACTATACCAACATTTTGGGTGTGTCTACACAAGATGCTAAATGTGCAGTAGCCTAATAACACAGTGCAGTCCTGTGCCAGGCAAAAACCATGCTAATACATTACTGTGCAGTATTAGGCTTCTGTACAGTATGCATCAGTAAAAAACTGTGTGCTGGTACTAGTACACAGTAACTGTAGTTACTATGCATTTAGTTAGTACTTCATTAAGCAAGTACTAAATTAAACATGCAGTAACTACTGTGCATTAATAACATGTAGACACACCCTCTGTATAGTATCTGAGAGGCCATGATCTGATTTGATATAATAATTCCTATATTCTTAAATTATGAATTATGACTGATGCATAAAATGACCAGACATTATGAGGCATCAATTATCTAATCTTCCACATTTCAGTGTGCCCAAAAGCAAATGTTATAAAGGATATGCTACAAAAGAAGTTTATTAAAGTTAATGGGATTACTTGGCCAGAAACATACTACCGATAATGATTAAGTGTCACAAGTTTGACCCTCTACCTATTCATTTTTTGCAAGTGACACTGCTTATCTTGCATGGCACCAATCATATATCTTTTTACTCTTAATCATAGTAAGAAGTCTTCAGAATCTTCTCACTGAATAATTTAAACAGCCACAAGAAAACATTTATGGTAGCCAAAAAAAAAAGGGGGGGGGGAAAGAATTACTAATCTACATATTCAAATATTTTTATTTAGAAGAGGATGGTGAATAATAAGGGGGATATAGAAAAATCACTGAGAAGAAAACAACATGCATAAGTCCCAACTACTTTTTTCATCAAAGAATGTGCCTTGTGAGAAGCCATAAGCTTCTTGTAGTCAGTAAGCATGTGCCTGTGTTGGGAGTGTGGGTGTTTTTCCCACCTATTATTTGAAGACGTCAGATCCTCAGACAATTGTGTGCTAACCCCAGACCCAATTACAAATTCACCTGCAAAATTTGAAAAAAAGGGAAACACAACTGTTTGCACACTAAAGTAAACCCTTTTGAACTTTACATTTGCTGTGGGTTCTATATGAGGATTCTCTCTCAGCATCAGGAACTTTTTTTCAGGGATGAAAGTCGGCATAGTGGATCCAATGTTATATGGTCAGTGTTGAACTGGTGAGGGAACACTTAGAGTAACTGAATGTCTTCAGGTCAGCAGGACAGGATGGACTGTACCTGAAAGCATGGAGGAAATTGGCTGGAGTCATTGCAGGACCATTTGCAAAGGTATTTGAAGACTTGTGGTGCTTGGGAGAGGTCCCAGAAGACTGGAAAAAAGCTAATATGATGCCAATCTTTAAGAAGGGGAGAAGGGAGGATCCCAGAAACTATAGGCTGGTCAGTTTGACCTCAATATCAGGTAAATTTTGGGGAAAAATATATCAAGGAGTTCATTCGTGAGAGACTGGCAGGAGGCATGATGCTGAAGAATAGCCAACATGTTTTCATTGCGGGCAGGTTGTGTCTGACCAACCTCATCTGCTTCTATGATCAGGTAACGAAGAGCTTAAATGTGGGAGATTTGGTCAATGTCATACACCTGGATTTTAAAAAGGCCTTAGGTATGGTCTCCCATGATGCTCGTATAAAAAAACTGGGGGACTGTGGTTTGGCAGAGTACACAGTCAGGTGGGTTGGGAACTGGCCAAGGGGTTGAATCCAGAGAGTGTTTGTGGATAGGTCTGTATTATTTTGGTGGGAGGTGGGCAGTGGTGTCCCACAGGGTTCTCTTCTTGGTCCCATGCTGTTCAACACCGTTATCAATAGTTTAGATGAATCTGTGAAAGCATGCTGGCCAAGTTTGCAGATAATACTAAGTTATAGGGAAAAGCGGTCATGCTAGGGGATAGGAAGCAGATTGGAGTGGACTTGGACAAGCTGGAAAGGTGGGTGGAGTGGAAACAGATGCAGTTCAATAAGGATAAATGCATAGTGCTTTGTCTAGGGAAGTAATCAGTGACATGAATATAAGTTAGGAAATGTCCTAGCCAGCATGGTGACTGAGAGGGACATTGGGGTTATGGTTCATCACAGGATGAACATGAGCCGCCAGTACAACGCTGTAGTCAACAGAGCTAAAAACATACTAGAACGCATTAGCCAATGCATTGTGAGCAGGGTTAAAGAAACAATACTTCCTCTCTACTCAGCATTGGTGAGATCCCAGCTGTAGTACTGTGGAAAACTGGAAAACTGTTCTCTATGCACCCCAGGGGAGGACAAAGAGCAATAGCCATAAACTGTTAGAAGGTGGCTTCAGACCAGATGTAAGGAAGAATTTCTTTATGGTAAGGGTGACCAGAATCTGGAATAGACTTCCCAAGGAGGTGGTGCAGCCCCCAACCTTACAAGTCTTCAAGAGGAGACAGAACAAACACCTTGCTGGGATGATCTCAGCAGTATTCCTGTCCGGAGCAGGGAGTGTGGATTTGATAATCTCTCAAGGTCCCTTCCAGCCTTTAATTTCTATGATTCTGTGATTCTATGATATTTCAAATTCCAATGCAGGTGATATGGCTAGGGAAAATATGCTTGCCTGGAATAGCACTAACTATGGTGCAAGTAACCAAGATGGCAAGAATGTCCTTTGGGGCTAAGGCATGAAAGAATCAGGTCATAATGGAAACTTCTCTTTAATGTCAGCCATGAATTGAAGGGTAGCAAAGAAAACTTTCCTTCCTTTATGCAAGGTCTATATGGTTTGCATCTTGGCAAGACCACAGAATTGAGCTTTAATTATTCAGGGTTGGTTTCAAAGTACTTCTGGTTTAAGGTACGGTTTTTGTTTGAATTCTGCACCAGTTTTGTCATGAGGAATAATTATAAAATGTGAGCACGTAGGTACAAAGCTATTCTAGAAACAGGCATCTGAGCTTGCTAAGAGACCATAAAACTTTAAAATGAGCAGTCTACATATAGCATCTGTAAAAAAAAAAAAAAAATAAATTAAAAGAATTCCAAGACTCTATGGGGATTACAGATAATATAGTATTTCCAGTTTGACCTTCATCTTCAGTTCCCCAAACTGAAACTATAAAACATTCCTCCTCTGTAGTTTTCTTAAATTGGTTCCTTCATAAAGATAAATTTAGTGGAAAGTTACTTCAAATGGATAAACCATTTTTGTTTTGATTAAGAAAAAAATACACTATTGATTTTTGTTCCTATAATGGTAACTATTGTAGTTTGTAAATAGTACCAACAGGGCATTGGTTGACCACAATGGATCAATTTGTAGGAATAGACCTTATTGCTACACCACAAGTCCAAATTTAAGAGTATAAATGGATAGTGTGTTTGAACTGGGCTCAGCTGTACTAGGTTATTTCATGGCATGATCAGGCATCACCAGGGCCATTGTCCCAGGGGGTCAGGCCCTTGCCATTCTTGGGGCTTCAGAGCCTGGTCCTGCAGGACAACAGCTCTGGGTGCAGTGCCCTGTGCATCTACAAGGAGGGAAACAGGCTGAAAGTAATCTCCTTAGCTTATTATAAAAGATCACTTGAGGGAGGAAGATTCCACAAAGGCATATGGTAGAAAGCACATTGGAAAAATGATAACAGGTGATGCCCCGAGAAGATAAAAAATGACAATTTGAGGTAACAGTACATAGGTATGGAAACAGTTATATCAACTAGTGGGGGTTATTGTTTTCCCCTTTTCTGTTTTGGAGAAGAGCATACAAGCTGGGCAGGTGAAACACTGCCTCAGAAACTGATTAAAAAAAATGCTGGAATAGAAATAGAACTTTTCAGCACCTTTGCTGAATTAATGGCCAAAGGATCAAAAATGGTAAAAGTATCACATTTTTTTCTGATACCAGCTGGCTCATGCAGCATACCCAGCCTGACCATTAAGTGTACAGTGATGATCATGAAGAATTTCTATTTCTAGGCAGAAAATCCCAGAGAAGAGCTATACTTTGATCTAATTATGCTATGAGCTGAGAGTAAAAGGGAAGATGGTGAGATCTGTGTCTGGGGAAAAAAGGGGAGATAAAATATATCAGTATACAAGATTCCAAAATAGAAGAGAAAGACAGACTTTTCAATAAAGGTCATCCTAGCAATGTTTTTATCTGGCTTACAGGACACCCAGCAACTGCAAAGCTACCATTTAATTTAATGGAGCAGGACCTTGAAAGTCCCAGGCTAGTATCCTAAATCTTTCCTTATTAGTGAGGTCTGAAAGTAGAATCATCTCAGAGAAGTTCTCCTATAAGGTTTACTTTCCCCTCTCCCCATGTTTACTGGACCATTATGGGTACAAAGCCAATTAATTGAAGTCAATAAGGTTGGAGTTAAATGGTTAAAGGAGAATTATCTGAATCTCTGCCTCACTAACTTCCCTCTGATTTAGGAACTAGCCCTTGTTATACTGTCAAAATCTACCTACTGATCTTTTTACTGGCCTGTACTTGCTTCATGCTGCATTATGTAAAGGCTACAGTATGGAGGAAAAGGAAAGAAGCTCAGATCAGGCATGAAAATTCAAGCAAATATTGATATCCATGACCAGTTATGTATAGCTAATTAACACATGCTTTAAATCCTGGAGGCTGCAAGTGGGAGAGGAACAAGGGGAAAACCCTGGTCATGTCCTGTTCACTCTCCCTTTCAGTGTCCACTCTCTGCTACTGTGACAGAATATGGGGCAGGATAGACATACACTCTGACCAAGTAAGTGGCAGCTCTTATGTTCTTATGTGCTATCAGGTCTGCACTCTCCTTTACTTCAGTAAGTTACATTCACCTTTTCCTGTCATAGTAACTGTACTGTATGCTTTCCCCATCTTTTTATATCATTCCAGATTAACAAGGACAGAAGACAGTTTTATTTATTGCTCAATATCCTTTGACAGAAATCACAAATTATTTTGAAGAATGCAACACTGCATGTTTTATTTCAGATATATATTACTTTCCTTTATCCTTTTTCATTCATTTTTGAAGGAAAAACTGTATAGGTTTAAATATTTAATCTCAATTAAAAATGTGCCTCCCTGTCCTTTTCCTTCTGATGTTCTCTTATTTCTATCATGCTGAAAAGGAAGCTGCTTTGACATGTGATAATGCCCTATTTTACCTCCCATCCAATAAATGTGTAAGTGATTGCAAGGTTTCAAAACATTTAATAGGGAGGGAGGAAAAGCAGGATCAGATATGTTACTGCAGCTCATCACATTCCCCTTTCTTATCTGGGAAAGGTCAGCATGAGTTGCCACCTGTAAGCTGAAGTGCTGATGCACAAATTATACAAAAATGAAGGCACAGCCAGGATTGGAGTTTGTTTTTCCCTTCATTACATCACTCAGAAGTCTTGTGCTTATGGTGTTGAAATGACTTACTAAACCAGTGGTGTGCAAAGCTACATACGTATGCAGAAAGAGTTAATGTGATAATCCTTTATGGATATAACATTCAGCAGAAATGTCAGGGGAAATGCAGTATTGCTGTATAGCAGAGGTCAGCACTCGCTATAACATGTAGAGGATTAGCTACTACTAGGACATTTCAAATCAATAAACCAGGGCATCATTGACAAGTTTACACACATTGTTAAGTGTCAACGAACATAAAACAGAACCCAGCCTTTAACGACATTGTATTATAGTAAAATCTGGATACAAATCTGTAAACTGTTGGTTTAGCTTGCCTTTCTCTCTGAGCTGAAACCTTCAATCTAATCAACTGAACCTTGGAAAAGTTTGGATTTCACCACTGAACTTTGCTTCTCACGCTCATTTCTATCCTTCCCCAAAAATTGCTCCAGAAAGGGAATTTTCTGGTTCATTGGACTGGTAATGGGTTGTACAAACTTTCACTTGTGGTTGTCAGTTTAAATCATGCCCAAGTTTTTCCTTAGTTTAAACTTCTAAATACATATATGCTCTTCTAAATGAAACTGGTCTGATTTTCAGAGCTCCCAGTGAAATCAATGTGAGTCACACCTGTGAAATAGAAAAGAGAATACAATATATATTCTTCCCTGATGTGATTAGAGCACTAATAAATTTTTGGTAAGTGGCCATATAGGGGGACTTATTCAGTTACATCTTGATAAAGACAAAAGATTAGTACTCAGATTTTCAAGAGAACCTGGATTATGATGTGTCAATGCCCTGGCAAGCCCACTGAGTTGTAGGACCTTTAAATGAACACTTTTTAACCTTAAAACTGCAATAAAACCTGCTGAATTTGAAAAAAAAAATTATAATCTAACCTTTATTCCCCACTTAAACATAGAGAGCTTCAGGGTGAAGGAAGATGAGAAATTATGTGTGTGTGTGACAGGAGGCCAGACAGTAAAGATGTTTTTCAGACTTTAAAACTGGAAACCATAGCTCTGACAATGACCAGAGATCTAGAATAATAGTTTGAGATGAAAGTTGGAACGGAGAGAGCTCAAAATGGCTATATGTCTAGACAACATGTTATAGCACTCTTTTTCTTTCTCCCATGATAGGGCAAAAGAATCTGGTGCCAAAAGCAGCATGCAATACCTTTTCCACCTCTTGAAGCACAGGGTTGGGAGGAAAGAGAAGGAAAAAAAGAATGGTGCAATTTCCTTCCCCCTGAGACTGTGAAAACCAGGGGGAAGAGGGAAGTTGAAAGCAAAAGGTTGACCTGGGGTATTGCCCCAGCTGCTTCTGCAGGAGATCTCATTTCTTTCTCCACACCCGTATGTCTCCAAGGATACTGGGCCCATCAAACCTGCATTTATATACAATCAGTTGCAATACAATCCTTCTATTTTAGCAAGCTCATAGATTATTCAAGCCCTAGTCAGTCAACTAAAATTTGATGCTGTTAGGTCCTGAATTTTGACTACAAACCATCAAAGTGCTTAAGCACATGCTCAGATGTAAGGGGTTTGAGCAATCCTATTACGATCATTAATTCTTAAGTGATCACATGTTATTGTTTGCTCTTAGTAGGAAAAAATGAGTGGTTCTTGTAGCAAGAGTTCTATGTTCCAAATAAAGGACTCTCATTTAGGCTTGAACATTGCTGTTCTCTTAGTAGTTGAGTTAGAAATAATTGTGAACCATATTCAAGATGAGAGAAATAATGAAAAAGATAAATCATTTGTTCAGTTTGCCTATCAATTTAACTGTACATGCAGTGTACTGATAAAGCTATTAAAATAACACTTTTATTTTCAGTAAAAATCCAATATATTCAGCTTCGTCTCTCTCAGAAATATTAAAATATTTGCTCTTAAAGAACAAACAGCTCTGAACTTGTTTCATGTAATGAGATTTTTATCTTTTTCCAATTAATTTTTCTTTTTTTAATGGAGAACTGAATGTTCCCAAAAGCTAATAGGTTATAGATCAATAACTCTGGAGACTGAAATTCAGTTATTATACTCACAATAAGGTGAAACAGAGCTTCTTCACACTTTCAGCCAATATGGGGCAACTCTGTAACAGCAGGACAACTTCTAAAATTGAGAGATAATTTATTCCCCAGGCTAGATACAGCTTTGGGTTACTCTAGCTTCTGACAGTGTAACAAAGTTTGTAGCATAACCAGTGACAGAAAATCCACTGGGTAGGGGTTGCAGGCGGTACATACTGACTACAAACCCTGTTCCACTACTCTATTTTACTTTGAGTATTATTTTAATTCACTTCAAAGAATTCTACAAAGGTAATTAAGAGAAAAGAAATTCATAGAGAAAAATACATAGATCTAATGACTTTGATCATAATATATTCTATTATCCTTATAATCTTAAATGGTGGATATTCCTGAATGTGGAGTGGTTTGTCAATAATGATGCTTGCCAATATTTAGATTCATTATTCTGACTTTTAAATATTGTTTAAAAGTAGTTTTTTTTCTCTTGCTTTGAAATCTATTTTCAGTACTGTGAAGATAATGGCAAAAAGACCACCTAATGACCAATAACTTGCGTATTACAAATATCTGGGATACTTGATGTATGGTTTCTGTTTAAGATTAGTGAGCTGCACATAATGCTCAAAACATTTTATTATTTATGCCCTTCATGTGCTAATACAATTACTACATTAATTTTTTTCTGAGCAGACCAGTTATACTTTTCCCCTGTATATTTTAATAGTACTGTAACCTGGGTTACAGGTGGAATAGGTGGACAGGCGACAGTGCTGTGAGAGGGAGGCTGTCACTTGGGTTCAGATTCCTCTATCCTTTATAGAGCCAGGCTAGGCAAATCTTACTTAACTGTACACAATTTATTGATTCATAATATAAATATAAAAATGGACCTGAAATTTGAAAATAAATATTTACAATAGATAGATAATAAACAATACTCCAAAATAATTGATGATCTGGGAACTGATCCTTCACTGGGGTGTCACACCCAGCACCAACACCCAATAGGGAAACTCTATAAGCGGCAAGCAAGGTGAGTCTTCTAGTTACCCCAGGCACAGAGGAGTGATGGATCCTGAAATAGGTAAGCACAGGTAAGCCAACACAGCAGGTGAATAACCAGGAACCCAATGGGATAATAAACAGAATATGGCAGTGGAAGGGTAAGTCCACACACAGGAAAGGTAACAGCTAAACAAGAATATATACCAGGTAAGACATAACAATAAACAATATGGTTAGAAATGTTATACAAAATATACAGCGCCTCCAAAATATTAAGCACACATTCTCCCTGTTCTGGAAGCATAGACACACTGGAAGCTAGGATCCCCTTCCCCAGAAATCACGAGCCCTAACAAAACACTCTATAGCAACAATAGGGGCCCAGTACCCTCCCTCCTGGGCCACGTGCTGGGCCTGGGGCCTTTACTCACTGGCTGCCCATTGGGGTCCCCTTTCCCAGAAATCACCTCCCTGTGGGACTCGCTTTCCCCAGCAACTCATGTTCCCCTCTCCAGGGCAGTCAGGGCTCATCCCCTGGTTATTGGCTCTACTGCAGCCTCCCTTCAACAGTGCCTCCAGCTCCTCTCATGGCCTGGTGCCCCACCCCGGGCATCCGGGCTGACCTGCACCACCTCCTCCACTTCCTGCCCTTGCACCGGGGTTTCCCTGTGCCCCACTCTAGGCACTGAGGCCTCTTTCAGCTGTGCCTGGACACACTCCCAGCTCCACCTGCTCTGCCTTGTGCCTGGGGGTTTCCTACCACCCCCTGTGATCCACTTTGGGCCCAAAGGAGGGGGGTCTTTTAGTTCTGCCTAGCCACGCTACTGTCTTCAGCTACCTGGCCTCACACCAGGATCACAAGCTTGAACCCCCTAAGTGACTCCCAAGGCTTGAGGCTCTGGGCACTGGGTTGTGCACTGCAAGGTGGCCTGAGTGGTCTCAGACTTCCCCCAGGGCTGAGGCTCCGTGCACCAGGTTGTGCACCGCAAGGTGACCAATGAATGGTTTCAAACCACTCCCAGGGCCCAGGCTTCATTCACCGGGTCGTGCATCGCTGGAGTCTCCCGCTTCTTGAATCCCCAAGCAGTGTCTTCAGGGGCTCTTCTGGGTGACAGCCCACTGGGCAGCTCTCCCCAGCTCTTCTGGGCCCTGCTCTTCTTGAGTCCCTCAATGCATCTGTTCTGTCCTTTTATTCTCTCTGGAGGCTCCACCCCCAAAGTCTGCTGGACCTGCAAGGTGCAGTTCTCAATCAGGCCCAGGGCTGTTTGCGCCCCGCTACCTACAGGGTGGGGAGGCAAGTGTCTACCCTCTACTACCTGATTTGTGGAAATAGTCCACCAATCAGAACTGCCCTCCTCTGAGCCTAGTGTGCTGGGCAAAGTGGTGAGCCCACCACAGTACTAATATAAAAACATAAGCTGTATGAGAAAATATGTGTAGACAAATTGCCCTTGACAGTAATGTGTTTGAACCTAGGTATTCACTCCCTTGAACAGGAATTTAAATTGTCTTTAACAACTAAATTCCAGAGAGGCAAGATTATAATTGCTAACTTCATCTCTGCTGAGACAATAAATAGTCAGGCCATGTGATCACTTTGTTAAATGTAACTTTTGTTTAAGATTAGCATGCAGGTACATATAGACACAAACTATATGGAATTTTACCTTTACAGTGAGCAAAACTGGATGGTGTTTGCTCCATTTGGAAAGGACCATTATAAGAAAACAATAATAACATCTTTCAATGCACAGTAAATCAACCTAATCAGATTGGAGGAACATACCACAAACTTAATTCCCCTGTGGCAACTCCATCTTTTTGTCTGGGATAGAGTCTCTTACTGATTTTCTTGTGCTTCAGTTGTGGGTATAAATGGTAGGAGGTCCAAAATGTACAGAGGACTCCTCTTCTCTTATTCTGGTTACTAGCTGCAAACACCTTCAAATAAAGTTCCAGCCTTTGTTAGCACTACATACTCAGAATATTAATCTAGTTTCTGCAAAAATGGTCAGTTCCTATTGTATCTCTTTAAATAGCAAAACAATTCAACACACAAAAACATTCCTCTGAATACTTTTCCTTAGGCATGATTGCATAACTGAAGTCATATAAGTTCAGTGGTGATGGGAATTATCACAAAAAAAAGAACAATATGTGTATTAAAATACAGATTGCTACTGTTTCTCTTTTTAACTAATGGTACTTAGCTCCTCAGCTAACACAGGACTCACTACACAAAACAATGACAACAAAACTATCACTATTTAGCTTTTGTGGGGAATCTAGTGTGTCAATTGGTAAAAAAAAATAATTTATTTACTCTTCACAGCCTCTCTCTCTCTCTGGAGGTCAGTCAAATAATATGATTGTTCCTTGTACAGACTATTTCTGCCCCTGGCACTAAACAGCTTAGTGGACAAACATAAAGCACAAAGAACCCACATAGGAATCATCCTTAAAGAGTAAAAGCCTTTCAAAGGTTACATTATGTTTCAGGAAGTCATCCTCTTTAAACACAGCATTACATTGGCTTATTTGTTTAGGCTTATCCAGTTTAGTCACAGTATTGCTCATTTCAACAATTTCTCCACAGAGTACGGTGCTTCCCCCTTGAAAAAAATGCATTGACTGACCTTCATAATGGCTAAAATTGCCTTCAGGTTTCTCTAATTCAAATAAAGTTCATCTTATTGAAAACCTGGTGGTGCTCCTCAAACTATCATTTGAACAAAATGTTTGGAACACATACATCATCTTTCAATCTTAAAAGGAAACTCTTTGCTGAATGTAGAAATGTTGAGCTCATCCAAGCACAAAAATCAAGTCAGGTTCACCAGAACAATGAACCGTATTTCCCCCAGACATCAAATTTATGATGTAAGAATTAACACCCTCTTGGTTTTCCCTGAACATTTTAAAGCGGTGCATCAAATTCTTAGTGGACTGTCATCTTGGGAATTTAAGACAGAAAAGAATACATCATTCAGCATGGATTTGTCTGCTCTTAGAAAGGCTGGGTTTTGTGACACAAGTAGCTATCTTTAGTCAAGAAATAAAATGTTGACAAATGTAGTGCCTGACCCTAGAAGTGCACTGTACTCTGCCTCTTATGCAAGTTTTCAATATGCTTTCTTTGATTTCCACATCAATACTTAACACATTTGCTAATATTATTGACAGGTCCTGTGCTCATGAGCATTAATTTGTAACATCATATTGATGGTTCAGCAAAGGTATCTAATTGTGAATTCCTCCTGTAGAAAAGGCTCATACGGTAAAAAACTTCCAAAAAAAAATGACAAATGGGAACACAACAAGGAAGTAAGCCCCTTAATAAATAAAATCAGTCAGAATTACTAAGTCATTGAACCACTTTGTTAAATGGGTCTTTAAGGTAGACTGTTACAGGCCAACTGGGATCTTTGAGTGTATCAATTTGGTCACAGGCCGACTGGGCGCTGCAAGTGTATTAGCCACTAGGCTGTTTGGTTCAGGATTGAGGAGGTGGAGTTGGGAGTGAAGCAAAGACAAGTTTCACTTATAAGTAAAGATAAATTTTACTTTTAGCAAGAAAATAGCAGCAAAAAATATGTTTTAGCAGCAAAATATGGTTTATACATTTAACAGTTAACAAAAAGGTTAATCTAATAAACAAATAATGCAACAATAAGAGTTAAGAGTTGGCAATGATCATAACAACAGACAGACAAATTGACAAAGAGTTCCCACTTGGATGGCCACTTATTGATAGTCCCTCAGTGCCAGGTACACACCAAGTTGATCTAGCGAAGTCAGGCGTCCCTGATCAATGCTGTCAGAGGGAGCCCAGGGGAAGATCCCTTAGTCAGGATCTGGTCCTTCCTCACACTGGGAGTCTGGGCTTGGAACAGCAATGAGCGTTCTGTTCCATCCTTCCTACTGGTCACCTGATGTGCGTGTTCTTTTATATCTTGCCCTATGCTAATCTGTTGGCTTCAGAGCCACTCACAATCTTACTCTACAGTTGTTACCCTATGGGATTAAAAGGTGTTAGAAATTATCATAATAGGTTACTGCTAAACTTGGGTTTAACCAATAAGCAAATCACACCATATTACTTTGGGGTCGGTCTGAGATTAGCATTTTCTCTGCCTAAATTCAACCCACTTGGTTACTTCCTCTTTGGAATTTTTTGGAATGTGTTAATTATACCTTGTGGTCAGGTTTGTCAATTTTACTGACCTTTAAGCAAAAGCCATTAGGTCAGCTAAAGTTTGCAATTCTGTTTTCTAGTTCCGCTTCTTGGGGCCCAGTCTAATTTTATGATCAATACAGACAGTTAATTTTAACATCGTGGTTATACTTGTGACAGACAGGGTACATTTTGTGGGTTACAATCTTGCAAGCTTTTCCTTAGCTAATATTAACTGTCATGCCAATTGTCAGATGCTCCCAAGAAGCAGATATTATTTGCTATAATTCGCTCATTATCCCCTTTGGTTCTGGCCATCACAGGTAGACACATACATTGAGGAAGGTGGAAACAAATCTAACAATAATACAGAAGTAAAACAGTGTTTTGAAAATCATGAACTGGATCTGTCTAATTTAAGCCTCAGTATTATGCATGTACCTCCTTGTGGCCATTACATCTATTCATGTAAAAATATTATGCAAATGCCTATTTTTAAAAAATGAGGCCTAAATTATTAACTATTTGAATAAAAATTATGATTATATAATACTTATATTTTACTTAATTTTTATATTGTTTGCTAAATTTAAAATTATATGTAAGCACTGAAGGAACTCAAATAAAATGAATTCAGGTAAAGTCATAAAGTAATTATGAAAAACAAAATAAATTATGGGAAAATTAAAATTTAAATACATAAAAGTGTGAGGGAAAGGTTTAGGTAGTTGTTGCCTGTAAGAATCAGACTTTGTCTTTATACAAAATGAAAGAAAATTAAGAGAGTAATATTTACAGGTGCCTACCAATAAACAATCAATCATTTCAACTCACCTGTTAAAGGGACATATCTAGATTTTTTAAAGCACAAATTATGGGTGCATTTAATACCAGGGGGCTAGACTACATGACCTTGTGAGGTCCTGTCCTGCTCTACTTTCCTATGATTCTCTATCCTGCAATACCAATAGTCTAACATTAATTAAAATATGTAGTACAGTGTCTCAGGAATGCTTTCTAGGGATGGGGAATCAAATTTAGTTTGGGCATAAACACTGAATTTGCTTGAAAACAAACTGAAGAGTCATAAATGGCAAAAAGTTATATTATCATCTTTTATGGCATATACTAGTGATAGATTCAATTATTTAACACTTTATAACATGGAAGAAGAAGATAAAATAATACTAATTGATGGCTGTATAGTAGTTTTTAATGATAAAATCCACTGAAGTGAGACAATATTCACTAGCTTTACCTGTGTTTCATGCTTGATGAACAGGGAGAAATAACTTAATTAAATCCAATAGGCACATACTTAGATTGTATGTTCTGGTCACACAAACAGCTCTAAATATCAAACCTTTGACAAGCTTCAATTAAATTTCACACTTTCCTTATTGTATGAACTTAAGTAAGGACTTCCAACTCCAGTTATGGAAACTGTAAATCAGATCTGCAGTCAAAATGTGATCCAGAGCCCATTGAAGTCAGTTCAAAGATTACATTACCTTCACACATAAATGCGTAGGAGAGACCAAACAACAACTGCGCACCAGAATGAACGTTCACCGGAAATCCATCAAAGACAGAAATACTCAATTACTGGTGGGGGCACATTTCTCACAGGAGGGCCACTCTCTCTCCAATCTCTCAGTCCTGATCCTCAAGGGAAATTTACACAACACTTCCCAGAGATGGGCCTATGAGCTCCATTTCATCAACCTCCTGGATACTAGAGATCATGGACTAAACATAGACATTGGATTTTTGATACATTATAATCTGCCTGGCAACTGACTCCCCAGCCCAGCCCAGCCCCTGGCTTCTTTACTTTTCGTTCCACCCTGGAAGAGCATACACCAACTGCTGAAACTTCCTTAGCCTGACGAAGGGTTTTTGAACCCGAAAGCTTGCTTAATAACTATTCTCCAACCATTTGGGTTGGTCTAATAAAAGATATCAAATTCACCCAAGGAACCTTGTCTGCCTATGATCAAACTATAAACTTGAATTCATAAAATTAAATTGACCATGTATATCACTGTGGACATCTATCAGTGGAACATGTTGGTATAGTAATTATCCCAAAAAGTGATATCAATCAAATTCACTCATTATAAAAATGTAGCTTGACAATAGGATGATTAATTATACATACCATGCATGGCACTCCAATGCAAAGGTATGAAATATAGCAAAGGTATTTGTAAAATAATTGCTTTTAAAATAGTGATGCAAGGAGTTGGTCGTAATGGTTTATGCAGTACAGTATGCTTTGTTAATTAACCTCTAGAACTCTAGCTTACAGAATGTAAGTTAAGGTAATTATTGCTATTTTGGCATCTAACAATATTTCCTAGTGGAAAAAAAAAATATTTTCAACTGTTACATTTCAAAAATTCACATTATATCTGAGATTCAGGCCCTGCACAAGTAGATGTAGTTTAATGTTGCAGATTATTTCACGATGTAAGAAAATCTCCAGACAGATTACAAAGGATCCATTGAAGGTCAGAAGATCGTTGCAGTCCATAGAAAGCTGAGATAACTCTGAGGATTCACGGAAGCTTATGTTTTTCTGATACCCTGGCTAATTTTAAAATAGGAGAGATTTTCTTCAAAAAACAGTAAAGGTTTTGTTTTTTTAACAATGGTTTCATCTTAATCTAATATTTTATGGCTTTCAACTCAAGAGGATGATAGTAAAATATTCACTAGTAGTATGTTCCCAAATTTACTGTGATCAATAGGAGTCTATTGAGCTAATTGTCATTGAAATAAATAGCAAAACTTCCATCTACTTCCACGGACATTGGAGCCAAATTAATCCATTGAATAAAAAGCTTATCTCTATTAAAGTTATCAGGACTTTTCTCCGTTATCTTTTGTAAGGCCAGTGTGTAACATGACATAGATAAGCCACTAAAGTGCATGAGGCCATCTGTATGATAAAGAGTGGTTCAATCAATCTTTAATGAGAAATGACAGTCAATGGCAGGTGGGGCTGATCCCCATAAAAGACAAGAGTCCCCCCCCCCCATTTGAAAATCATTACTTGGGGGGTCTCTAATTTTATTAGGGCATCATGATGGGCAGTCCAATTATTTATGCAGACCCCCCCCAAGAGTCAAAGTATAATTTGAACCCTAATCAATGGGATATTCCATTCACTATATTTCTGAGGTTTTATATAGGCTGCATCTAAGCAGGCATGGCTGGCAGTTCCAATTTAAAGACAATTTGGTCATTTCTAAGTGCTATTTATTCAAATGCAAAAGAAAAATTCCTAGGAAGTGCTGAATTTCTATTGCTTTTCAGAAAACAATTTTTACATTTTACTAGCAGCATGTGATAGTTACAATTTGAAAATTAAAATATATTTCTT
The DNA here is from genome assembly GCF_000455745.1 of Alligator sinensis. Taxonomy (NCBI): domain Eukaryota; kingdom Metazoa; phylum Chordata; order Crocodylia; family Alligatoridae; genus Alligator; species Alligator sinensis. Next base: position 120,819 of record NW_005843389.1, on the reverse strand, counting down.
ATCTCATAAATCTAAAAAAAAAGTTTAGAATGAAAGGCTAATGCCATAGAGAAAGTGCTAGACCTTTGTCTATTTTGACAGATGCGGTTCTGAGCAGCTCTCAGCTCAAGAGCTCCTCTTCAATTAATGAGGGTCTCCTATTTATTCACTGTTTGTCTGGGTTTCACCCCTGGTTTGTTGTCTTCATTGCAACATTGCTGCTGAGTTTTTAACCTCCCTCAGTTCTTGTCTACCCACTGCTTTGCTGCTTCAGCTTATCAAACAGTTTAGCTAGGGCTAAAACATTAATTCGACCCCTTAGTCTCCCCTAACTCCCACTTTAAATTTCTAATTCCAAAACTATGATGATCAAAATCCTGCTCATTTGCCGTATAGCTGTATAGCCATGGAGGTTAGATGCCTGAAGCCTGTAGCACCTTGACTAAATAAAAAATTGAGCATCAGAAAATGTGATAGGCTCTTAAATTAAAGGAATAGAGTACCACATTACACATAGATGAGGCCATTACATTTATGCATCTTCAATCAAGTCATGAAGTCAAGGTTTGAGGTGAATAGTTTCTTTGGAAATTGAAAATTTGATGTTTGGTGATTTGTGGTTAAGCATACTAGCTCTTACTCAGATCAAGGTGGAGTAATTCATGGTGGAGGAGTGCAATTACTGGGGTGTGAAAGCCCCTCACTAAAATTGTGGTCTTCACTAACTAGAGGCATTTGTTATTCATCAGGATCAGACCAAGGGAAAGTAGAGCATATTTGGTACCTGACATTTTAGACACCTTTTTTTATTGTCAGTCAAAAATTAGTAATGGGTTATGAAATCTATTAAATCAAACTATGTTAGCATTCAGAAATTTAAACATCAAACGAACTGTTGCATTGCCGAATATATATATATATTTAATATACTGAAACCATGACTGCTGAGAGAGAAAATTCATCATTTTAACTACACTCTGACTAGTAACCAAATCTAAGGATATTTCCTTGTCTAATTAGCATTCTAAGGTATCTTTCACTTTGGCGTAAAGTGTAAAGTAGCCACATGTTCATGGGATTGATGGTACAATAAAACAGGAAACGAGGTACAAATGTATTAGATAAAATACGTGTAATAACTTTGCGGCTGTTTTCCATTGTGTCTCAAACTGAATTTGTGTTAGGAACTGCCCTGTGGCTCAAACCCCCAAATGGTCCTGATCAGTTGATTGTCAGCATGACTTAGACTTAGCTTGAATTGCCTTGAGGTTCAAGACCTGAAGCAGTCTCAATCAGCTGATCTCAGGAAGGATCAGGAGTAATCATCTGATAGCCAATTGAGATGGCCCAATCCCAAGGCTTCAATCTCAAGGGGGTCCCAATCCTAGCCAGGATCTACTGATTGGAACTGCCTCAATGTTCAAGCTGACAGAGACCATCCTGAGGCTCAGATTCCAGTATGGTCCCAGTCAGCCAACAGCAGACTGGGACCATTCTGGGGCTTAAGCCCTGGGATGACCCCTGTCCTACTGACAATCAACTGATCATCGGCCAGCTCAGGGGACCACACTAGGGCTGGCAACCCCATTTCCAAGTCATTGATGAAAACATTGACAAAACAGGGCCCAGCACAGGTCCCTGCAGGATCCCACTTTTCACCTCTCTCCATCCTGGAAAGTGACCATTTAGCCCTATCCTTTGCTTCCTATCTTTTAACCAGTAGCAACTCAGTTTTTTTAAAAGCCTTTGGTGAGGGACCTTGTCAAATGCTTTTTAGACGTCCAAATAGATTATGTTAACTTTTCCATGTGCTTGTTGACATCTTCAAAGAACTCTAGAAGATGGGTGAGGCAGGATTTCCTTTTACAAAAACCATGTTGACTCTTCCCCAGCAAATCACAGTTGTCCATATGACTGCTGATTTTATTCTTTATTATAGTTTCTACCAACTTGGCAGAGATGGAAGTGAGACTCACTGATCTATAGTTTCCAGAATTGTCTCTGGAGCCCTTTTTGGAGATGGGTGTTATGTTGGCAACCTGCCAGTCCTCTTGTACAGAGGCATTTGTAATAATTGGTTCCATATTATTGCCTGCAATTCTACAATTTCATCTTTGAGTTCCTTCAGAACTCTTGGATGAATGCCAGCCCGCCCTGGTGACTTATTATTATTCAGTTTATCGATTTGTTCCAAAACGACTTCTGCTGTTACTTCAGTGTGATTTTACTCTTCAGACCCATCTACTAGAAAGGGTTGATCTGACATGGAAATTTCCCCCAGTATCTTCTGATACTAAGAATTTGTTTAGATTCTCTCCTATGGCCTTATCATCCCCGAGTGCAACTTTTCTATCCTAATCATCTAATAGTTCTGCTAATTCTCCAGCTGGCTTCCTGCTTCTAATGTATTTTTAAAAGGTTTTGTTTTTAACTTAAGCATATTTTGCTAGACGTTTAGCCAGCTTTATTTCACATTTACACTTGACCTACCAGATTTCATTAGCTTTCCTATTTTCCCTGTTTCGGTACCCCTTCCATTTGTGAAGGATGCCTTTATATCTTAACGGCTTGCTTCACTCTGCTATTAGACCATGTAGGGGTTTTAATGGACTGCTTGTTACCCTTTTTTATTTGTGTTATGCACTTTTCCAGAGCCTCTAATATAGTATCTTTAAAGAGATTCCACACTGCCTTCGAGCTTTTTTAACATTTTTGACTGTTCCTTTACATTTCTAACTTCCTCATGTTTGTGTAATTGCTTTCCTAAAGTTGTATACCATGTGGTGAACTTTTTTGGCTTACTCTGTCCTGTTGAATTGGATTATTTTTTAGTTTGTTTCATTCCAAAGTTATTGGGTCCAATTCTGCTCTACCCCCTAGTCCTTTCAAATTCTGTGATGTGCAGTGGGTTACACAAGATATGTCAGTATTCCTATTGCCAGACACTTTTTTTATGATTTTCAATGTGAAAAAAGTCAGATTACCTGGTCTTCCAACCACAGTAAAAAAGTTAATAATATAATAAATGGTGATCTTACATTTTATGTTATGGTTACTATTACAAAGTGGCTCACCAACAGGTTCCTCTTGAGCCAGGACCTTTGTTGTACTCATGATTAGGTCTAGCATTGCTTCTGAGTTCTTGTGAGTTCCAAGATGAGTTTTTTCTAGAAAGCAGTCATTTATCACATCTAGAAATTTAATTCTATACCTTAGCCTGATGAGGTCTTTACCAAGTCTATGTGAGGAGAAGTCTCCCCTTATTATTGCTTGCCCCATTTTAGCAGTTTCTCTAAGCTCCCTGAGCATTTCATAAATCACATTCACCTTCCTGATCAGGTGATTGGTAGTAAAATCATGGTACTATATTCTTGTTTTTTCCAAGAATGGAATTTCTACCGACAGGGATTCTGCGGCCGTCTTCCTTTCAGGTAAGATTGTTATGCTGTTACTATCTATACACTCCTTAGCATACAGTACTATTCCTCCACTTGCACCTCCTACTCTCTCATTCCTATATAGTATGTAACCTCTTAGAACACCAGTCCATTGATTAGTGTCCTTCCACCTAGTCTCCAAGATGCCTATTATGTCAAAGTCACCATTTAATAGCAGGCATTCTAGCTCACCTGCCTATTTATTTAGGTGTTTGGTATTTGTGTAGAAGCACTTGTATATTTTATCCTTGCTCAGCTGCCTGTTCCTAACCATGCTATTTGTTTGGAACTCTGAAAGTTGTAAATTTTCCTCACTATTTATATACAGTTATACTTCTTACTCCACTACTATTCTTCTCAAGACAGTATAGAATCTGAATGACATCTTGTAGGAGGCTGCTGACTTGCAGGGGCTTGTGGCAGCCTGCACTCATCAGGATGTAGCACTGCAGGCTCACAGGGGCTAGGGCCCAGCTGTGGATAGTGAAATCTAATTGCAGGCCTTCCATGAGCTAGTACAAATAACTGGCCCAAAGGAAGTTAAAGGGCTACCAGAAAAAGGAAAGGGGCCGGGCCGGGCCGGAGTAGAGTAGAGTAGAGTAGAGTGAGGCAGAAGATTGTGAGAGACAGAGAGGTACAAGGCTAGTGGTGGCAGAACTGAGCCAGGGTACTTTTTTGGGGTCTGGGAAAAGGCCCTGGGGCTGCAAGACTGGAAGCATCAGCACCAACTTGGGGACCTTGCTCCAGAGGAAGAGATGAAAGACTGTTGTGCTGAGGGAGCAGCACAAAGCTGGAGTCTCCTTCTCAGGATCTGGAAAAAAAGATCCTAGGTACTAAGTAAAACAGTAGGTGAAGTGTTATGTTTTTAATTGATTACTAATCAATGTTTGATGGTATTTCCTGTGTGGCAAGTATGCCCAGGAAAATAAAGAACTGTCCTGAGTTTTAAGGACTGTTTGAGCTGAGCAATCCCTGGCCTACTATGTATCTCTCTCTGGGGGTGCACCAGTTAACTTTCTCCAACTTTTGTTTAGTTTTGAAACTGTTATAGAAGCTTTTTAACTTTTAGTGCTAGCAGTCTGGATCTGTTCTGATTCAAATGAAGCTCATCTTTCCTAGACAGATTCCTCCTGTACCAATTTTTTCCCCAACTCCCAATAAATCTAAACTTGTCCTCCCTGCACCGTTGTCTCAACTGTGCTTTAAGACTCTGGAGCTCTGCCTGTCTCTCTGACCCTGCTCATGGAACAGAAAGCACTTGAGAAAGTGCTACCATGGAGGTCCTGGATTTTAACCTCATGCCTAGAAGTCCAAATTTAGCTGCCAGGACCAAAGTTTAGGCTACCTGTATACTGCAGAAGAGTTAAATACTCAAAAAAGTACTCTAAAAGTGTGCACAATGAGTAGAGAGCCTTCTAGAATTAGCCAAAAGTAAACACAAGGTTTGTGTCCCTGAGATCTTGTTCTTTGATGCCTAGGTGCCTGAACGAAAGCCAGATGGGAGGCACCTCTCTCAACTCCGTATGCAGATCCTAAATCATGTGCTGAAGTAGGCATTAACACATTCTCAGAAGGAACTGAGTCCCTTCACTTTTTTTTCCTGCCTTACAGTGTACCATTTTTATGTAATAAAATAGTGGCTGTCTAGGTAGTTGGGAAACCTGGGTACAGGATCTCCACAGCCTGAGGTGATTCAAAGCACCACTTCTAAAGAAAGTGTCTTTATTAAAGTCTATAACCTGAGGAAGGGGAAGAGGCTCCTTTCAGTCATAGCTGTACCACTCTACAGAACAAAAAAAAGTGTGATTTGTTGGTCACAGTGACAGCAAACAAGAAGGCAACCAAGGAAGCATCTCTGATATTTATTTTATTCATTTATGGCCCAGGTCCTGTTAATATGTATTGGGTTGGTTGAATCATAGAATAGTAGGATTGGAAGGTCATTCAAGGCAGGATTGTACCTAACCCATCTATTCCAGACATTTAATGTTCTTAAAACTATCCAAGGGTGGAGATTTCATGGCCTTCTGGGAAGCCGGTTCCAATGCTTTAGTGTCAATGTGAGAGAATTCTTCCTAATATTTAACCTCTTCGTTCTATTCCCTGTGGCCAAAGAGCACTGTCTGTCTCTACCCTCTTTATAACAACCCTTCAGGTATCTGAAGATTATTATATAATCCTCCCCTCAGCTTTGTTTTCTGCAGACTAAATAATCCTAGTTCTTTTACCTAGGAATTTTGGGGTCCAAGAAGGTGTCTAGTGCGGTTGTTTGCCTCCAGGTTTATCTGATCACTGAACGAGGGATTTTTAGATTGCAATGCTGGACTCAAATGACCAATTCCTGTTTTAGGTGTCTACGTCTTCTTTTGGAGCAAGCCTCTAGTACCAAAGCTAGGGCTATCTCCTCCTCTAAATCTTTCTGTAAAACTTATTTCTTTTGGCAACCCCTTTGGAAATAAGCAGTAATGGTTGTTGTTATAAAATATAGTAACCTCTATCTTTTGTATAAAATATTTGTGCAATCAGGATTCCCTGAATCCCTCCAGCAGGTGTCTGAAGTTAAATAAGAGAAAGCTGTCAGGCTACAGTGCCTTTACTTCTGCTTACGAAGTTCTATTTAAAAAACAAAAAACAAAAAAACCTTTCTTTCCACGTGCTTGTATTCCTCAGAAATATTTTGAAAACAGGCCAAACATATATGAGCATGAAAGTTTAAAAATAAATAAATAAAAGCTGTCATAATGCTTCTGCCAAAGCATTAGCAGCAGTGCAGTGTACTAAGAATACTGTCATAGCATCTCTAGGGGCAAGAGAGGCATAAAGAGAGACAGGCCAGATCTGAGTGGCCTCTCTTCTCCCCCCCCCCCCCCCCCCCCCCTTTTGGGGATACCACGTGGAGTTCACCATCTCCAGTGGGAAGGAAAACGGCAACTGAGCCATGACAACTGGTCACATTCTGCCCTGGCACATGATACCAGTGACCCATGGGATCAGCAGCTTTCTCAGAATGAGAGTTAAGGTAGTCAGTCCTGAAACTCAAGTCATTCTAGTTTCTGGAACATACCCGAAGGTTCATTTTCATACCATGATGATGGTAGTCTTCTTACAGTGGCACACACTAAGTTGTTTTTTATGTTTTTCCTCTATAAAAAAAATTGTTTACATGAACAATTTGTTCAATATTGAAGTGCTTTACTATTTTGCCCTCCTGATAGGCTTTTAATTTACAACAAATTCTTCTTATTTTTAATAAGACTTTAATAAAACTTCAAAAATATTACCTCACAGGAAAAAGAAAGGTATTTAATATATACACTACTGTGTTTATCATAATGCTGATTTTAATTAAAAGTGTCGAGTTGTTTATGTATGTTGAGACAAACTAGTTTTGAAGGAGTTGGTTTGAAAACTACAGCTAATAATCCTTTTACATGGACTTGGCAAGCAGATATAAAGCAAGGGGAATACGATCAACACTGGCACTTTTCAATATTAAAATACTTGGTTGTCGTAAATGAGATGAAAATTATATTGGGAGACGTTTTTCTTCAAGGTTTTTTCATAAAGTTTGCTTTACCCTTATACAATATTTTTGTAGTTTTAACTTTGCTATCTAACTGTGCAAAGTGATAGTTGCTCTGCAAGATGGAACATGATTGCAAAATGGAAATATACCGCTATTAAAGTTTTATATTTATGTAATTACAATAACTCTTTAAAAGCTGGACTGTCCTTTTGTAATAAACTAGAAATAGTTTTAGTCTATGCTCAGTGATTAGAATATAAAAATATCACCATGTGGTCATTGGCTTGTACTAGCCTATATAGTAGTGCTTGAAGTTTATTACCCTTTAACTCTTGGGATTCAGTACATAGCAGACTCCTGTTTCTTAGTTGTATTAAGTGACAATGGTGTAGTCGCAAACTGATACAGCAAATCAAGAGTTTAATGATCCTGACTGAAATGATGTTGCACTCCAGGGGTTCTCTTATTTTTGCTCTTGAGCTCTGTTGGGGGTTAAGTTGAAGAAATCTATGCCACCTCCCCTTGCACATGCCTGTGAACCAAGACTTCAGTCTTAATTTGCCAAAATGTGTGAGCCGTTTGAGTTAGATGGCAAACATCTTTCCCCGCCCCCCCCCCCACGCATGCACCTAAACGTTTGTTTTTTCCTTAATTAAATTAATGTTTCTAGGTAAGCCAGAATTTGTGGTTTCAGGATTAGTGAATATATCTTTTCACTCTTTGTGATAATACCTCTTGCATATTTTAAAGCATCTGAGATGCTGATTTGTTTGCTTACTTTAGTATTTCCTAATGGTATATTGGCTCTCAGTTTGCCATATGACCTCAAAGGGGTTAATTTTGTGATTCACATACTTAGAATTGTTCCTGGAAGTCAACAGAGAGAAAAGTTGGAAGAAAGAAGAAAACTCATCTGTAAAGCCACTTCTTTTCAATTACTAGGTCACAGGTTTAAAATTAACATGGTAAAGTACTTTTCACATGGTGCATAGGTAACTTGTAGAATTCATTGTCACAGCAGACAGTAGAGGTAGATAGCATAGCCAAGTCAAAAAGGGATTGGATAGATGCATGGATGAAAGGTCTGTTAATAGCTATTGAACAAAATGGTTGGGGATGTTTCCTGTGGCATTGCTACTCCTGTGCTGAAGCACTGGATCAGGTTACCTAGAGCAGGTCCTGCTTTGAGCAGGGGGTTGGACAACATGACCTCCTGAGGTCACTTTTAACCCTAATGTTCTATGATGGTGGATGCCAGGGAGAGTACTGAATATGCGATAAATTTATTCTAGATGTATCCAGTTTAGTGCTCTCCCTCTATAGCATCAACTTCTGCCACTGTTGGAGATGAGATGGGATACTGGGCTAAATGGACAATTTATCTGACCCAGTATGGCACTTCTTGTGTTTTAATTATGGTACTGAAACCAGAAGGATTTCAAAGCGTTCAGTATGGCGCAGCAAGTTTGTAAGCTGTTTGCGTGAGGGGCCATTTACTAGCCTATAGTAGTCTGTAGAGCGCCTCGCTCAATGCAGCACACTTTTGGGTTGACCCTTGGACACTGGTATAATAAACATGCTTAATAAGAAAAAAATATACACCTCATGCTATTCAACCCATGATTAGATGTAAAATAATTACTTCTCTGTGGCTAATCCAATCTTCCTTAATCTGCATCTACTCTTGCTGCTTTCCCATAAAGTACAGTCGCTTCTGAATTCAATTCAGGTAAAACAACTAACTTTGCCAGTTCTATTTTAAAACACACCATCTGTGACAGTTCTGTTGTGAACGTTGACAGTATGCTGATGCTGCATTACAAAAATGAATGAGACCTGACACATGGAGAAGTCTCAGGTTCCTGTTCCAGTTTGGAAAAAAAAAAAAAAAAAAGACAGAGAGAGAAATTGGCTTGAATTCAGGAATTTTTTCCCCTTTTGGGAAAATGACTACCACTATTAATAGCAACATTATAATTTGCATGGGCATTTTTAAACCTGTTTAAACTCCCCTGATTCTGTCAGAAAGTAAGGGAAGACATCTTGCTGAGTAATGATTCTTAGCACTGTGTTGGGAAAAATTATTCCTTTTCTTTTAATGATAGTGCTGGTAGTGGTGCTAAGACTAAACAGCCCATAACATCAATGTTGATTTGGGTGCCTTATCACAAAAAAATTGTCAATATCATTTGGTCACCTGGAAGATTCTAATCTCAATAGTAGTTTTGGATGTTTTCTTAGTGCTCGCTCGCTCTCATTAAATACATGCGTTTTACCAGATGGTTGAATTGATGTAACTGAAACCTATCCTATCAGGGAAGAATTTTCATAAGCTGATTAGTTACCTGTTCTTTATTTCTAACGATTAACACAATTTAGAGATCAGTGAACTTTCTGCCTTTCATACCATAATATCTTCTTTAGGATAATAGAAAAGAAAAATGAATGAAAATCAAGGAAGCTAGCAAATATTCACAAATTGAGGGAGTATTTACAATTTTACTTTATTCTCTGAAAATTTGTGCATGGCTAATAGTTCCTTACAAAATTACCCAATTCAGAAACTAAAAATGCCCTTTTTTGGCTGAATAATGCCAATAGGATTCCTCGAGGGAAATGGGGGACAGGTGAAGTAACAGAATTGGCACATCTGAAAATCAGACCAAATTTATTCAGGACCCTAAAGTTAGCAGCCCAATTTTAGGCATATGTTTGTAAACAAACATAAAGGGTAGATAAAACACGATCAACATTAGATTCTGTCACAATAGCCTGTGACTGTGCTGAAGGACCTTCCTAATTAACCAAGAAGAAAATTTTAAGAGTTTCTGGGCTCGGTGGCAAAGATAAGCAGTGTCGGTGGCAGAGGCTGGGTTGGAACTGATGGCCAACCTCAGACCTGATCCAGGTTGTCTTGTTCCACTTCTTTAATAATTTGGTCTAGGCCACGTAACCTGCCTATGGAACTGTACATTCTTGATGTGCCCTGTAAGCAACCTGAAAAAAACAAAAAACAACAATTTTTATTGCTCAGTCATTCCCAGCTCCAGAGGATAGAGGAGAAACATGGGTTGAGTTGTCAGGGCTGCTGATCAGGTATGCCCAGCAGGACCTGTCACCTAAGCTACCACACCTTCCCTTGCTCCCTAGTTAATGCAACTGTCCCAGTTCCCTGCAACCAGACTGGCTGCTGAAAGTACCACTTGCCCCTAATAAGCATACATGCAGCCTCGGGCTGCAGGGGTGCCTTCACACAGCCTCTGGCTGTTCTAGAAATCCTCACATTCACTGCTTTCTGGTTCATCTGGCTCCTGACTTGGCTTTGATTTTTTTTTCTGACCCTGATCTTGGATCTTCCTTGAACCTCAGTGCTTGCCCTGCTGTTTGGTTTTCCTGGCATCCAGACTTGGTATGGCTTCCTTGGCCCCGGTCTTGAATCTTCCTTGGGACTCGGCATTGGTTCCCTAACTCCTGGTTCTTGACCTCAGCTTACATCTCAGACTATATCTCTTGGATCTCCTCTTGGCTCTGGTAACATGTGCCCCCACTCTGTTGCCCCCCAGTTATAGGGGCCATGGGCCTGGCCCCTATATCCCAACCAAATTTTCACAAGTTGGTTCTCTATCTCAAGCAGCATATATCTCTTAATATGCATGTGAAGCTACGTTGTAAGGTATGTTGGCATCTCCAACCATTTCTTGCCCATACTTTCCCACTTTTAAAGAGGTCATTTTAGAAAGGCTGAATCATCCCATATGATGGACTGTGGGTTTTATTGTAGCACTTCTGTTTTCAATGTGTTCATGTTATAATGTTGCATGCCTCAGTTTACCTAACTAGCTGGTACCTGGGGAAAGAAGGGTTAATATGTACTTTCTGTCAAGAAAGATGCCTATTCAGATCATAAGATAAGATGGACCACTAGAATCAGCACAGAGCTGAAGAGCTTTGATGCATCAACAGAGGTGGCATTGCTGGTGGCAGCTGGGAAGCTCTGGGATAGCTCAATGAGATAAATATGGCAATGGATAGATCTGTGGGGGCTCAGGAAAGGGAACACCTGAAGGGACTAGAAAGGGAACACCTTAATAACTTTGGGGTGCTCAAGGTTGTGTGGACCAGACTAGAAATGAGACCTGCTTACATTTTTGGAGGTAGAAAACTTTTGGTAATGTGACACTTCCCCAGTAAATTTACTGAAGAGGAGCTGTCTCTTTGTGCTTAGATCTTTGGGTTGCACTTGTTCTTCACAGCAAGAGATGAAGTCCATTTTCAGGAGCTAAACTGGAAGGCAGCTCCTTGACTAGGGTGCATGGAGAACTAGGGAGAGTTGGGGGCTGAAACCTCAGGGTTTCAAAGGAGCCAGGGCTTCCCTCTGCTCTATAAACTGTCTTCAGGGGACACTCTTAGGAACTAGACAAGGTCACAGTGATCCCAAGGAAACATCCACCTGGGGGGACTCGGTGTCAAACTTACATGTCTTTAATCACCTGGTTGGATCTTTCTTTTATTTTTATTTGTAATTTTTGGGGGGGGAGGTGGGGATCACAGGCTACCGCATACATCTTTCTTTATACATTGTGGATTTTTATGAATTCCCTTATATAATTACAAAAGTATATACTCTTTATTTCTATGTAAATCTGTGCCTCTCAAATTCCTGTTTAGTGACTTTACTACTGTCTGCTCTTGAAGGTTTCATTATGTTCAGCTTATTAGAATTTTAGGCAAGTTGTGGAAAAAATTAAAATTCCCACAGAAGTGGGAAGACCTATCGGAGACATTTGATACAGCAAAGATGATTTATTGCATTTAAATGTCCTAAATAGGTAATTGTTCAGAATGTTAATATTAATTTTAATGTTGGCTTTAATTTTAGAGGAAAAACCCTATAAGAATTCAATGGGGAAAAAAAAAAAAAGACCTAGACAAAGGTTAAATTTATGTCATAAAATATACTAGAAACCAGTTTATAGAACCTGTAATCTGGTTAGAAAACGGCACAGAGAAAAACTATAGTGTTCTGGGTTTATCAGACCTAAATGTAATTTCCATAAAATTCTATCTTCTAAATTTTTATATTCAGTTTTTATAGAATTTCTTCTCCAAGGAAACCTTATTTTATAAATTGATTCAAAACTCGTAAAGGATCTGTACTCATTTACACCAGAACAGGAGGTGCCTTGCTATTTGGGAGTGTTCCACCCTAGCTTGGCTCCTGCTTTGCTCGGGCACTGAGGTACGTTAAGTGACATGTCCACAAGAAACTTCCTTCAGCTCACCCACCACAACTTTATCTTGGGTAGGAAGGAGAGTCCTGGTATGGCAGAGACAAACTGGGCATGTTCTTGTCATTGGTGCCTTTTTGGGGTTCCTCCCTTACACCCCGTCCACTAGCCAGCAAGGCCTAATTGTCATCAATATTCCTGCCCCTGGGTGGACTCAGCCAGATGCCTCTCACTCCTTTAGATTTAGGGAATGCAAGACCCGTAAGTGGTTCCGGTGTCTGCTTTCAAGGGTGTAAGGGTGTTCAAATTTGGCTAGCTTTAATCCAGGCACTGTGCGGGTTTTTCTAAATTAACAGTTTGTAATTAATTTGCAGGAGCTCTTCAATTCACATAGTTCATAATTAATTCATAGGCTCACGTGAGTAAATAAATAAATCACTTAATTAATTAATATACCAGCATTCTTAAATTACTCAATCCTGTTCAGAATTAATTTGTAGTGGGTACCTGTCACAGCTCCCCAATTTCAGGATGCTCAGCCATCCTGGCTTTAATTCATTCTCCCATATGAATCGAGTATTTGGAGCCCTACTTTTCTTCCAGAGCCAGGATTCTTTATCCACATCAAATGGCCTCAGGCCCTCCAAAATAACGTTGACTTGATCATTGAAAAACAACAACAAAAAACCCCTTAAGGAATTGACAGTGACTTTGTGAGCCCTGGTGCGGAGCTAAGGCCACTGCTACACTCCTGTGCTCCCTACTTCAGTGTCAGGGTGCTGGGGTCCATGAAGAGCCCTCCCCCAGACAGCCCTGGATTATCGGGTGGCTGGAGACCCATCTGGGTTTCTAGACTGGTTGAGTTTCTTTTCACTCTCATCATTGAAGTGTTGGATGCAGGCATGCCACTCCCATCTTCCCCACTGCTCAGCTCTGCTAGCATCTTTCTAGCTGGCTCTGGGTGCAGATCTATGATGTCATGTTCAGCACACCCCTGTAGCCTCCGCGACTAGGTGTTTATAAACCGCTGCAATGGTGTCGCTCACCACTCCGCTTCTGGCAGCTCCATGCCTGCAGGTAAGTACCGGCCATTTCCTGTCCTTATGGAGCATTCTATTATGTCTCTCTGGAATCCTGCTGTGCCTCCCTGGGCCTTCCCTGTCAGGATCAGCACGTGCAGCAGGCTGTGCTGTGTGAGGATCTTAATTTCCCTCCTCTTTCTTTCGTTGTTTCATAGTTTGTAGGGTCGGAAGGGACCTTGACAGATCATCAAGTTCAACCCCCTGCCATGGCAGGAAAGAGCACTGGGGTCAAATGACCCCAGCAAGGTGTTCATCTAGCCTGGTAGTGCTCAGGGGAACAGGGATCCCCCAATGCCTGCTGGTCCCCCCCTGACTAGTTTGTAACAGGCCACTAGATCCCCCCTCAGCCTTCTCTTGTGGAGGCTGAACAGGTTCAGGTCCCTTAGCCTCTCCTCATAGGGTCTGCCCTGTTGCCCCCTGATCATGCGAGTGGCCCTCCTCTGGAGCCTCTCAATGCTGTCCACATCCCTCCTGAAGTGCGGCACCCAGAACTGGATGCAGTACTCCAACTGTGGCCTGACCAGTGCCGCATAGAGGAGGAGGCTCACCTCCTTGGACCTGCTTGAGATGCATCTGTGGATGCATGACAAGGTGCGGTTGGCCTTCCTGACCGCATCCCCACACTGTCGGCCCATGTTCATGTTGGCATCAATAATGATTCCAAGATCCTTTTCTTCTCTGCACTGACAAGAAGGGAGTTCCCCAGCCTGTAGGTATGCTGCTGGTTCTTCCTCCCCCCCAGGTGCAGTACCTTGCACTTGTCAGTGTTGAAACCCATCCTGTTCTCATCCGCCCACCCCTGTAACCTATCTAGGTCCAATTGCAGCCTATTCCTCTCTTCTAGTGTGCCCACTTCCCCCGACATCTTAGTGTCGTCTGTGTAGTTGAACAGGGTGAGGACCGAGCCCTGGGGGACCCCACTGCCCACATCCCTCCAGGTCAAAAATGACCCATCCACCACCACTCTCTGGGTGCGGCCCTCCAGCCAGTTAGCAACCCATTTGACTGTATAGGTGTCAACACCACAGTCCCCTAGTTTTTTTAATGAGAGTGGGGTGAGAGACAGTGTCGAAGGCCTTCCTGAAGTCCAGAAAGACTACGTCCACTGCTACCCCTGTATCTAAGGATTTTGTGACCTGATCATAGAAGGCCACCAGGTTGGTCTGCTTCTAATGAACCTGCCTCTAATGAACCCGTGTTGGTTGCCCCTGCGCTTAACCTCCCCTGCTGACCCGTTGTGATCATGCACCAGGATAATTGTCTCAAAAAGCTTACCCAGGATCGAGGTAAGACGAACGGGCCTATAGTTCCCTGGGTCCTCCTTCCTCCCTTTTTTGAAAATGGGAACCACATTGGCCCTTTTCCAGTCCTCTGGCACCACACCAGAGCACCACGAATGCTCGTAAAGCCATGCCAGGTGTCCCGCAATGACCTCTGCTAATTCCCTCAGTACTCTGGGGTGGAGATCGTCAGAACCAGCTGATTTAAATACGTCCATTCCCTCCAGAAGTTCCCTGACTAGATCCTCACTGACCCTAGGCCTGGGTGTGCCTCCCCTGGGGCATGAGGGGATCCCAGTAGATCGGCTGATCTGGTCCCCATTGAGGAAAATGGAGGCAAAGAAATCGTGAAATAGGTTAGCCTTGTTGTCTGGTGCAACAACCAGATTTCCTAGCGTGTCTTGAGGAGGCCCCACGTTTCCGGGTAAAGAAGTCCTTTAAGAAAGGACTTCTTGTTGTCCTTAATCTGGGTAGCTAGTCCCAGCTCCATCTCTGCCTTTGCTTTCCTGACTGCCCCCCTACAGCCCTGAGCACCTGAGGTATAGTCTTCCCTGGTGATGGCCCCTCCCTTCCATTGGGTATACGCCTCCCTTTTAGCTAGGAGATGTTCCGTATGCTTTTGGTGAGCCATGGGGGCTTTTGCACCCTCTTGCCCCCTTTGACCCTAGTTGGGATTACCTCCCTTTGGGCATGGACGATCGTCTCCTTAAGGATCGACCACTCCTCTTGGAGACCTGACTTCCCTCCCCTCTGGGACCTCACCAACTATAGTTTGAGTAGTTCCCCAACTATTCTTCTTACCACATTGAAATCCACCCTCCGGAAGTCTAGGGCTGCTGCCTTGCTGCTGGCTTTTGTCACCTGGCGCTGGATGGTAAATTCCAGCAGGCAATGATCACTGTCGCCCAGGTGGTCGAGCACCCACAGCCCCCACACGAATTCGTCACCTGTGGCCAGCACCAGATCCAACAAGGCATCTCCCCTGGTGGGACTGTGCACCTCCTGAGTTAGATGGAGGTCCTGTATCTCCGCTAGGAACCTACATGAGCAGACAGACCTGCCTGACTGCTCTTCCCCGTAGATGGCTAGAAAGTTCAGGTCCCCCATGATGACCAAATCTTTCGACCTAACTACCTCCGTGAGCTGACTTAAGAATTCCCAGTTTAGCTCTTCCCCTTGGTTGGGTGGCCTGTAGTAGACCCCCACAATTAGGTCCCTTTCCCCTTGACTTCATTGTATTCTAACCCAGAGCACTTCAGTGTGTCCCTCATCTGACCTTGTGCTACTAGATGAGGATGTGTATTCCTCCTTGATGTACAGCGCCACTCCCCCACCTTTCCTCCCATGTCCTATCCCTCCTGTACAGACTATAGCCCTTGATATTCACCGTCCAGTTATGCGTTGGGTCCCACCATGATTCTGTGAGCCCCACTATGTCTGACTTGGTGTCAGCTGGCAGGAGGACAAGTTCATCCTGCTTGTTCCCCATACTACGAGCGTTTGTGTAGAGGCATTTGCGGCCTCCTGAAAACGTGTGCACTGGCCCCCTAATCTCAGTACTACCCAGGCCCCTGTTGTTTACCTGGGTATTTGTTCTGCTCATCGTCTGTCTAGGCTAGGCTGTCCTGTCGGTCTAGGCTGGCTATTGCATTGTGGTGTACTTGAAATGTCAGTAAACCCAGCAAGGAAAATACTTTTGCTTCACTTCACTTCAAACACCTCCATAACTGATAGTTCAAGTATCACTGGGTGTGTCTACATGAGACACTAGAAGTGCAGTAGGCTAACTCTACTGTGCATTAGTGCGTCACAGCAAAAGTAGTAGAAGACAACTCCCAAAGTATGAAGAACCCCAAATAGTACAGCTTTTAGATCAAAGCAATATTTTTGAACTGTACCCAAAGATGAACCATAAGCCAATCAGAACTACAAAGCAGAATTACCATAGGGTGCCCATGGGAAGCATCACTGAACAGCCACATACTCTAATGGACAAAATGTCCCTATATAGTCTCCAGTTACCATCAAATATAACAGGAAAAATAACAATATTTCTATAGGATTTCTGAAAATACATAATTGACTTCATTATATTATTATATCCTGACTCGGCAGTACTTTAGGATGTTTACAGAAACCTTTGGAGAAGATATAATTCACTCTCTTCATGTTCTAGGTGGATGAAAAAAGTAGCTACATATTTGCTTGATATTGTAAAAGCACCCAACAGTCTGACAGGTCCCCTTACTTGTGCTTCTAATATTATATTTCACTCCTATGTATAGGCACATACTCATAAAAACATACATTGTTTTGGCTCCTGCAAAGAGGTGAGTTTTGGCCCTAGAGTAGGCTAAAGCTTTTCTTATGGCAGCAAAATTCAGGTTATCCCATTTCATCAGGTTGTTTCCATTAACTGCTTGGAATCGCCTCTGTTTTCTCTGAATTTTAAGGTTTCTTTAAATCTGCTTCCCTTCAAGGACTGCAGTGAAGGGAAATAATTACAGAATGTATCTTTGTTTTTGTGATTTTATTAATAGAAGTTGGATCATTCCAGATGATTATATAATGGAAATGTACAATAAGATATCTACTCTGTCTGAATCAAACCCAGTAGTTCAACATCATCAACTCTTGGGTAGATTTTAGTGCACACATACAAAATCAAAACCATCTTTTTAAACTCTTAAATGAAATAAAAATGTGTCAACAATTGGGAACAAGAAGCTACCTTTTTTAAAAAAACCTAAATTCAGGTAGTGTTGGCTTAGAAACAGTATTTAAAGGCCTGGTTTTTGGTTTTTTTTGGGGGGGGGGGTTGGAACTGATGAATGTATATCTATCCATCTATTATAAGGGTTCAAGATGGTCAGCAGGGGTTAATTGATTTCTGAGGAGCTTGGGTCTGACACACACAGAATTCCATATAGCCCTGGAAACAGACAGGCTGTTTAACACAACAAGGCCAGTGGATGGACACAGCCTGAGAATTGAGGGGGGCATCCAATAACACGAGATCACAGCCTTCAAGGCAGATGGGTTGTTTAACACAACAAGGACACAGAGCCTGGGAACCAAGTGAGTATGTACCATACTGCCCATAACACAAGATAAGTAACTACAGCTACAGAGAAGGGGGGCCTGAGTCCTGGTTTTGGGCAACAGACCAAATTAAGAGAAGGCCCGGAAGGCTATGTGGACATGTGACCACAGCGAGATGGCCATCCAGAGATACCCAGTGATGAAGAGTCCTCAGTGGTCATCAAGGCGGAAGGAGAATACAAAAGCAGAGACTTGAGAGTAACAAGAGGTCCCTTCCTGTCCCTCCTTCTCTTCCTTTCCATCTCTCTGTATTCCTCCTCCTTCTCCCTGAGAGGGGTCCCTAAGACCACCATAGACTGAAAGCATACCAGAAGCCTGTCTCACATACCACACTGGAGGGGGACTGTGGGCCTCAGCATCCCACCTCCAGACTGCTGACATCTAAGAGAGAGAGCCTCAGAATGGAGTCTGCATCCTGACCAGATGTACTTTGACTCTGACATCCCTAGGATTGAGAGATATAGAATTGCTTGATTGTTTATATTGTTGCTTTTCTTGTATTACTCTTTATCAATGAATGTGTCTATTATTGAATGGAAAAGTCATGGTTGGTCTGAGGGTCATGCTCACCTGGAACAAAGGTATAAGGGCTGGGTTCTAAGTCCAGTGCCAACAGAGGGTGATGGATAGAAGATGGTATTTAGAGGTTTGTTTGGGGGAATGGGGCTGTTGGTAAAGTAGATATTGCATTAGAACAATGGTCCAGGGCAACAGCAAGGGTTAACTGATTTCTAAAAGCGTGTTTGGTAACATTTCCATCAAAGCCGACTATGTCTGACACAGGCTGGGTAACTGAAGACATGTACTGCACTCTTCCATAAAAAAGAGAGGATACTGCTGCATTAGCCAGGTCACAGTGACCAGCAGTAGATCCCTTGGGATTTCCAATTGTGGGAAATGGGCCAAATTAGGAAAGACTGGAAAAAATCCCAAATTAAGATGAGTGCATTTTATGGGTTTGTGGAAACAAAGGCATATGCTGACAGGACAGAACATGAACAGTATGACAACCACAGGGAGACCAGTCAATAATGCCCAAAGATGAAGTAATTGGAGGGGAGAGGGTACAAAAGGAAGGATTTTAGAGCAGCAATAGATCCCCAAAAGGGGAACCCGAGGCCGCTATGGACAGAACCACCAGCACATCTCACCGATCCCACTGGAAGAGGGTGGGCCTTGGCTTTCAACCTCCAGGCTGCTGACATCTGATTTTCGAGACAGAACCTCAGGGTGAAGTTCACATACTGACCAGACGTGCATTGGCCCTGTGACAACTCTAGGACTTGTAGCTATAAAATTGTTTGCATTATTCTTACCTACTATCACTGTGGATCAATAAAATTTGCCTGTTTATCAAACAGAAAAGTCATCATTGGTCTGAGGATTGGGTCCACCTGGAACAAGCTATCTGGGTTATAAATTCAGTGCCAACAAGATAAGGGGGAGCAATAGTGGGTAGGTGGTAGGGGCAGCAATAAAGGAAGATAGTAGGAGGGAAGGCAGATGTTAAGGGAGGAAGTCGGGCTTGATCTCTTCCCCTTGGCCTTCCACACTTTGCTCCCTGCTGCCTTTCTGCCTGCACCTCTCCCACCCCACACTGCCTCAGGTTTCCCTTCCTCCCATCTCCCCAATTCCCACCAACTGCTTTTTCCCTCAATCTCTGCCCCCATGTTTGATCTGGCTTTGGCTCCAGCTATGGCAGGCTTCAGCCCTGCCTTGCCTGGGGCACAAAGCATGTGCTTGGTCCAGACTTATAACTGTGGTAGTGGCAACTCCAACACTGGCTCTTCTGTGGCCTAGGCCAAGCCACCACCACCACTGCTGCAGCTGGGCTAGGCTGGAGTTGGAGCAAACAGTGCCTCAGGATTAGAGTGACCATATGGGACAACGCAAAATCTGGGGCACTCCCCTTTCCCCCCAGGTCAGTGATGCTGCTATAGGCAGAGACAGTGGCTGGGCAGTATGGTGCAGCTCTGGTATTACTATTCAAGGATGTCAGTGGTCCATTAATTATCCAGATGAGGGCACATCTGGAGTACTGTGTGCAGTTTTGAGCCCCCCACTATAGAAAGGATGTGGACAAGTTGGAGCGTGTCTAGCAGAGGGTAAGGGAAATGGTTTGGGGGCTGGACACACAACTTATGAAGAAAGGCTAAGGCAACTGGGTTTATTTAGTCTTCAGAAGAGAAGACTGGGGGAAGGGGGGAGATCCAATAGCAGCATTCAACTACCTGAAGGGTGGTTCCAAAGAGGATGGAACTAGACTGTTCTCAGTGGTGGTACATAATAGAACAAGGATCAGTGGTGTAAAGTTGTAGCAAGTTTAGGTTGGGTATTAGGAAAAACTTTCTCACTAGGAGGGTGGTGAAACACTGGAACAGATTACCTAGATAGATGGGTAACCATCCTTGGAGGTTTTTAAGGCCTGTCTTGACAATGCCCTGGCTGGAATGATCTAGTTGGGGCTGGTCCTACTTTGAGTAGGGGGTTGTACTAGATGACCTCCCAAGGTCCATTTCCAATTTTCTATGATTGTTCTTTACTTTAGAGGTGTTAAAAATCATCTCCCCCTTTTAATGGTCATTCCACTAATCAAGCTAACCTATTTTAGGGCACTTTGCTGTCTGCCATGGCTTCCTATTTCACAGCTTGTGCCACTCTACCTCCTCATGCCTGAGACATTTGCTTTAATTTTTACTAGCCAGCCAGGACTGGCCTCTGAAATCTGGGACCGTCCCAGCAACTGCGGATGTATGGTCATCCTACCCAGGCTAGAACAGAGCCAGAGCTGGAGTCAGGACCAGAGCCGGAGCAAGGGTGAGCAGCTGGAGGGAACAGGGAAGGATTGGAGCCTGCCAGAGGCTGTGTAGGGGAAGTGGAGTCAGGGGATCAGGGATCCTGTGGTGGGGGGCAAGTGTGGGAGGAGGAAGGGGCTGTGGAAGGGGATTGGGGAGAGGCAGGGAGACAGAGGAAGTTGGGGGACAGGCAGTAGCGGCAGCTCTG
>NW_005843389.1:95849-100172 GCF_000455745.1 Alligator sinensis | reverse complement strand
GGGGGGCAGCCATACCCTTTTCCACCCCCACCTGCTGCTGCATTGTACTTGAATACAAGATGTTAAATGGTTGGGGGGAGGGGAGGGGAGACCCATCCATCCATCCATACATAAACGTAGCACCTGGGTCAGGGCTTCCCAGCTCAGAGCTTCCTTCTTCTAGAACCAAGCCTGCTTTTCCTTCCCATCTGCACCTGTAAGCTATGCCTGTACTAGAGAGAAGAGTTTATTTGGACTAGAAAATAATGACCCACTGCACTTCAGAACAAACACCTGAATATAGTAGCCACAAATTAGCATCCATGGACACTAGGGCTACGTGAAATACCATTGTATTGTTTCGGCATCTGTTTTGCTGTTTCAAAGGGACAGTTTCGTTTCGTCATTTTATTTCATTTTGACGCACTATCTCATTTAATTTAGTCAACTGTTTTGCTGTTTCAACTCGTTTTGATGTTTCACCTGTAGGTTATAATGGGGAATCATTAAAATGCCTAAAATGTTGTCATTTGTTGCCTGATTCAAAATGCAGGGATGGTTGCCCCTTCTGAGGGCATGAAGTCTGCCAAGGTTTAAGGCAATTGAGGTTCAGTTTCCTGGAAACCTCTGCACCTAAGTCCTGAAAGCAAAATCTGCTGGCATAGGCAGCCACCTGACATCAGGCACACAGATCCAGGGGCTTGAACCCCTGGGAGGGCTGTGCCAGACTGCTCCTTGGGGTGCAGGCCCCCGATCTGCACTTGATGATAAGAGGCTGCCGCTGCCACCTGGGACTAGCATGGAGTGCAGCCTGCACCCAGCTCTGGGCAAGACAGATGCTGCTGCTGGCCACAGAGGGAAAGATAGGGGCAGAGGGAGGTGGGCAGAGCTGGTGTTGCTTTCTGTAGGGCTGGTGGAACTGATTGGATCACAGCCCAGCAGTGGGAAGTGGATAGAGGCGGCACTGCACTCTGCCTCCCGGGCTGAGCTACATGGGGCTGAGGAGCCTCTCAGAGCACAGCCCTGACTCTCCCCTGCCTCCCACCACCAGGCTGCTTTGAAACTCAAAATGTTTTGAAATGTTTCAAGTGACCTCATTTCATTTCAAAGCAGTTTTACTGCTTTTTTTTTTGTTTTGATTTTGCTTTTTCAAGCTCAAAATGCATCAAAACAGCTTTGAAACCAAACACTTGGTGAAATTTTGTACAGTCCTATTGGACACCCAGGGACAAGAGGAACAATGTTTCTTCTTCCCTTGAGGTTTTTCTGTTTTAATTTGGCCGTCCCATTCCCTAAATAAACAAAAGAGCTAAAGTTCAGTTCATTGAGTGGTGTGTAAGAAAGGCAAAGTAGCATGGTTAGATTACTTTCTCAATCTGAAATGCTGACAAACACATCTTAAGTCCCACTTGAATAGAATAGGGACTGTTTTTTGTGTTGATGAATTACAGAGTTAGCACTATGAAACACTAAAAGCACCGAAATGGCAGGGAATTGGGAAGGCAGAGAAACAGCAATAAGAGCTGATGGGTCAAAGTGTTATCAGTATAGTCTGTATGTTAAAAGGGTGACCCACACCTGAAATTCCTGACTCAGCCATGATACTTGAAAGTAGCTAAGAAATATCTACTATCATTAGAATAACTGGATCCAAAGGCTCCCCATATAAACACAGGGGCCGTGTCCAGATGAGTGTGGATCTGCAGTATGTGGCACCGCACACTCATTAGTAGTGCCACACACTGCACATGCAGGTGTTTCCACACTGCTACTTTGGGTAAAAAAAAAACCCAAAAAACAACAAACCCCTCCAAAAAAAGCAGGGCGGTGTATGTGATAGCAGCATGTGCCATCCCAAACTGAAGCTTGGCTGGCCAGAACCACACTCTGGTCGCTTCCCAGGCTCCATGCTGCAGGAGTACTGCACCCGCCTCCCTTAGCTGACCCGGGGTAACCTGCCACATGCCAGAGTGCATGTGGCATGGGAATTCCCTGAGAACAAGGTTTGCCACTGCTACATGTCCCTGGAGAAACATATACTCCCATTCATATGGACATGTCCAGGTTGTCTGTCCAAAGCCTGAGAAACATATCTGAAAAATAACTTTCCTAAATAAGAGTCAGGTATGTCTCATCAGCATTCAGCACCATGACCATACCTCAGAGTAGATGGAAACTACATAAAGGAACTAGAGAGTATGAAAGCAAAGATAACAAGAAAGCAATGAAAGAAGAAAATGATGCTCATGCATCTGGAAAAGAGTGGAGGCAATGGCAATGGTTAAGGTCCCATGCTTATGGGATCTTTTTAGGGGGGTGGTAGCATATGTAGTACAGCTATGTACTGAATGGGTCAATGCTTTACTAGTAGCAAGCAGCCTGAGATGTCTTTCTCAACTGTTCTGTAAGATGCTTCCCCAGTATTCTAATTCTAATATGGGAAGTGGAGAATGAATATTAGAACAAGATTTAATATATGGGAAAAGGTATCTTATTACTTTAAACTATTTTTACCTTAAAATTTATTATTTATTGAGCACTCAAAAGTGGTGCAGGAGCCTGGCAGAATTTGTAGGGCTGGATCTTTGACTGGTATAAATTTGTTAAATTTCTTTTGCAAGATTGGGGGTCATTCCTACCTCTAATCAAACTGTAAATTCTATAAGGCTCCTTGTATAATACAATGGCAACCTGAGAGTAAACATGATCATTCTTTTTAAAGCAATTTATAGCCACTTTGCATTCTTCACAAGCAGTGAGATCCTGGCCCACTAAGGCAATAACAAAACTCATATTGACCATTCTACTTACTACTCAGTGCCAGTGTCTACTTTTCAGAGTTCATATACCAGTTTCACTTTCCCTGTTCCTTCAAAACTTGCATTCTAATTGGTTCCTTCCTCAAATGATGTTTCAGTTCCTTTCTGTTTCTCTCATTTTTTTCCATCCTAGTCTCACCACCTACACAATTCTCAATCCCTTTCTCCTTGTCCACCCAATTCCATTCCCTGCCCCAATATATTTTTTTTCAATTTCTGTCCTGTTCTCGCCAAACTCCTCATTCCAATCTGTTCATTTCCCTTCCCCACATCCATTTTCTCTTACTTCTCCATTTGAACTGGGTGGTTTCATCTTTCATACTACCTATGTATTGTTCTGCACAGTTCGCATCAGAGTTCATTGCTCCCAGGAACTGCATTTGAACGTGCATCTGGGAGCACAGAACATTAAACCAGGGCAGAGCAGCCCCAGCTGGCTGGGGGCTTTGTGGGTCAGCCTGCACTGAAGCACCCTTTGGCCCCAGGCCGCATCTACACATGCATTGCAGCAAGGTAAATAACTCCACCCTAGGATATTACTTGCCTGGCAGTACTATCCTACAGAAGAGTTATTTATTTTACTCCATCCTAATAGCCCTGCACACGTAGATGATGATGTTTTATTGCAGAGCTAATTAGTCAACTCTGCAGCAAACACCTTATGTAGATGTGCTCACTGCAGGGCTGATGCATGCATAATCTTGTCAGTAATGGGAACTAAGAGAGGCTTCAACATGCTAAAAGGACAATCTTCAGAGACTATGTTGGCTGCTATGCTCAAGCAAGTCTTGCTGAGTATATTTACACTGATTTTTCTCAAAAGCTTGTGAGTTATGTCTGAGTCTTCCAATTTGGCTGGATGTTCACTGGGAAGGCAGGGGGCACACTGTCTGACACATAAACCAACCTACAGTCAAATGTTAAGTTTCTACTAAAGGGAGCACTAGGGCATTCAAAAAAGGTCTCAATAATTTGTAACCTGGGCATTTGTTTGACTTCATTATCTGAAATAAATTATATGCTATGGCTGAAACAAAGGAAAAACAAAGAACTAAAAAGAAGGATCAGCCTCAGGCACACAGAAAATTGCAGCCTAAATGATTAAACTTTGACAAACTGACTCATACTAGGAGTTTTTTTAGGCAACCTTAATAGGCAGTGTTTCTTGTACCATATGCTAGGTTTTATTATGAGAGGACCCACACTTCTAAAAACAAACTGGCTTTTTATTAACACAGTTATATACAGAGACCTTTCAACTGCAGCCATCATTTCACCCGCATGCAAATTGACTGACTCTCTCTTCTTTCTTCCTGCTACCTGTGCTCCTTCAACCAAGTTAGTACAGGCAATAATACCAGCCCAATTTCAGTCAGATTTTTTTTTTTTTTATTTCACTCAGAATTACTAGCATTTCAAAGGAACATTATGATTGGATCTGGTTTTCATGGCAGAAAATTTGGGAGGCAAGTTAAATTTGAAATTGCTTTAATTTAGTGAGCTCTTGTTTGAGAAATGACAGTCC
>NW_005843389.1:82726-95818 GCF_000455745.1 Alligator sinensis | reverse complement strand
CGCTCTTCCAGTACATTAATTCATTAATTGGCAGTATGCTTTCAGGATACAGAGAACACATGAATACAGTAGAAAAACATCAGGAAGGGAAGACAAGCAAAGAGTGATAAGCAGCAAAATTATGACCTAAGTGGGGAAGTGTCAGTATATTAGCAGCTGAAGATTGAACAAGTTGCCTTTTGTTGAATCAAGAAAACTGTTTAATTTGTAGGGAGTAAAGCCTGATCCCATTTATTTCAATGGGAGCTTTGATATTTACTTCAGGGTGATAAGGACCTTGCCTTAATGTTGAGGTAATGGAAACAAGTGGGTGTTTACAAATTTGTTTTGATTATAAAGATAATATTATGGCTATTTTCACACATTCAAATGGCTCGGGACTATCCCCTTGGATTTGTTCTCGTGGTACAAAAAATTACCCAGAGATGCCTAAATAGACATATGAGAGTTGAGCTCCTGAAAAGCAAAGAACTTGTAGTGCTGATACTGTGCATCCAGGGAGGGCCTCTATGCACACATCTCAACACGATCTGTGGGGTCCCTCAGTTGCATACAGCAGCCCTGATTGGGTGATCCAGACTGCCCAGAGTCAACTTGTGTCTCCCTATAGCACATTGTGGGATTGTGAAAGGGATGTCTGATTGGATAGTTCATCTACTCCGTCTTGGGAGGCAGGTGAGGGGGGTAGGAAACAAAGCTCTCTAGGATGCTGGGGGGCTATTCTATAGCTTCTTTGAGAAGGTGAAATTGTAGAGACATTTGCTGTCCCAGGAGTGTTTTAACCCTGGTTGTTTCCAGGTTATTTTTCTCCTGGAGCAGCTATTTTTGCTTTAGGAGAAGAATCCTGAACATCTGTACACTCCTTGAGGGAGGGTGGGGGGAGCAGAAACCACTCTCTTAGGAGAAGGTGAGCGTCTATGTATGGCATATGTCTAGTCATAGCCCCAGCACTGAAAATAGAGAATACCTCTGTGCATCTAAATGTACCTACTTTCTCTCCAGCTCAACTGTATTTGCAAAGAAATTGGTAACATCATTTTAAAACTTGCTGGATTGGTTTTTTGGACACAGTTATATATTCTGTTTCAAATGAATATGTATTTTTTTAAAATTTTAAATAGCAGAAAACAATGAAAATATGAAAAAAAAATGATATCTCAATGGCAGTTTTGAAATGCAAAACTCTGTAGTATTGCACTACCATAGAGTTGAAAATATAGTACTACTTTTGGTAAAGATATTATCAGGACCCATAAATATCAGCTACTGTATTCAGTTGCCAAAATGAAGTTTAAACAGCCTGCAGGATGCTAATTTTGATTGAAAGGAAAGACAGACAAAAAATGCAATCTGGTATTCTTACCTGACCTCATGTCTACCATATCAACTATGATTTGATATTCCAAGGAGTACTTCTTCAAAATGGTGTGTGGGAAGCAACATATACATATAATTTTAATATAAATGTGATTTGAGCACAAAAATCGCCAGGAGGAACCCTTTAGAAGTACCCCTGATCATCTGAGATGTATCTGAGTCAAAAGGAAATCTCTGAAGGACACAAAGTACTTTTTTATTATGCTAATTAAATACTGTAGGTCCTTTTAATAGTTTGCTTTTAACTAGCAATATATCCACAGGGAGAGATTATATGGAAACTATGAGATAAATTCAGTGACTGTTTAATTTAGGTGGGAGAAAACTGTATGACCATCTGTAGCTTTCTGTGCCTATCTGCCCAAGTGTCGCACTTCTGGGTCTCCTTTTAAGCCTTGCTGTTGCCTTTGGGGCTGCATGGTCGGGCTACTGGGAGCGGCCTTGGGTCAGCTCCCCCTGGGGTCTCTCCTACCTCTCCTTTTTGCTGGTAATTAGTCTTCTTGCGGGAGGAAGGTGTTTGGTCCCGTTTCCCCTGGAACCTCCCCTCAGTCATCCTTGTGGCCTTTGCTTCTCAGGGCTTCACCTCCCCTACACCTCGCCGAATGCCAACCATGATGTTAACCATCAGGGCCGGTGTTCTGGCCCTTACTGATGCCTGGTTTCTCAAGGGCTGTGGCTGGTGGCAGATGGCACTGGCACTGAGCATCGACTGCCGTCCTTCGGTGCTCCCTGGTTCACACAGGGTCTGGCTCCACCCAGGCTTCGGGTCCCCTTGGCAGGTTCCTCCCTCCCTAGGTTCAGTACCTGTTACCCGTCATCTGTGTCCACGTTCTGGATTTGTTGTCTCCATAAGTGTCCCAGTCACTGCTACTGCTGGCCTCTGTCCATGCCGGTCTCGTAGGTGACTCCTTGGGCCCTCGCTGGCCTGACTATTCCATGGCTCCCCCTCCAGGCTGGTTGGGGATGCCACATCCTTTTCCTTTTTCCGCTTCCACTTCCTCTTCTTTTCCTCCCAGCTTCCTTCCTGCTGGACTTTTTATCCCGGCACTAGGTGGCTGCCTGGCCAATTGCCCTCAGCAAGCTCTGACAAAGTACACCCACACAGACACAGGAGCTGTTCCCGGCTCCTTCCGGTTCCACTGTGGGTATTCTCTTTGATCTTGAACTGTGGCAGCTCCTGCCGTCGTGGTTTCACTTTCGCTGTTGCCAGCCGCCTTTCTCCTGCCTCAGGTAAGTTTTCTCCACGCCATCTAAAAATGTCAACATTTTAGATTAAAATCTTGGAGTATATCCATTATTCCGGTAGGAAGTGCGAGATGGCTTCATTAAAGATTTTCTGTGCAAGCAACTTTTTAAGCTTTCAAGAAAATATATATTTTTGGGGTTATTTTGGTTTTTTTTTTAATTCAGAGATCCTTTAAGAGATCAACAATGACATGTTATAGTTAGGTTGTTGTGCTTTATTTTCCTATAGTTTTAAATGATGTCTGGAACAGAGTAGCTGTAAGGAAACCAGTCATTGACATGTAGGCTGAGAATTCCACAACAAAAGAATGCTGCATGTTTTCCGGAACGGTGCACATTTTCCTGGTTCCAAGACTATGGCATATATAAGTCACATTAAATGTAGAGTGTACCCAGAATGTTTGTGGCTTATTTCTCCTCTGCTGACAAACTGACCTGAAAAGTCCCAATTTTTTTCTATGACTTGCCAGAAGGTCAGGATTGGCAAGTTATAGAAAAGCTATTGGCATTGGCATTGGCATCAGCAAGGACATGCTAGTATCATAAAATGCCATTTCCATATAAATTAATTTAATGTATAGCCTTAATTTTATTCCATCATAATGTCTACGTACATAGGTATAGATGCAAATACATATTGGCAGTTGCTTTAAGTAACTGAAGCAAAGTATACTCATTAAGATAAATTCCAGATCCAATATTGACCTCTTTGTACATTCAGCCCATCATAAAACCTTTGAGAGCTACAAATCTCTCAGCAAGGAATGCAGAGAAGTAAGCAGCAAGAGAAGTTTAGGTTACATATTAGAAAAAAAAAATTTTCATTAGGAGGGTAGTAAAGCACTGGAATAGGTTACTTAGAGAGATTGTGGAATCTTCATTCTTAAAGGTTATAAAGACCTGGGTAGACAAAACCTTTCCTGGGATTTTATAGTCCTACTTTGAGCAGGGTGTTGGACTAGATGGCCTTCTAACCCTAATTTTCTATGATTCTATGTTTCTATGATTTAAAACGTAAAATTGGATGCAATACAGCTATAACCACTTTGTCTTATAACTGATCTAGTTACATTTCTTTTTGTGAGACTCATCTCCAAAGCCATTACTGGTCATCCCTATACCACAGCACACATTGCACCAGGCTTGCAAATCTGGAGTTTGATCAAATCACAAGAAACTAAGTCCCTGAACAGATGAGATAAAAATGTCATTGTTTATTTTCTCTTATTTGGTGTAAGAATATGTTAGATTTTTGTGAAAGCTATCTCCTGAACTAAGAGAATAGCACCAATATATCAGGCAGTCTAATAGATTCAAACTTTGGAGCTCAAGAATAAAACAAATGACCGTGCTCCGTTGTCCTTGTGATTGAAATTTCTGGTTTGAAATGTCAAGAGACTAAACCATTTCTATTATTTAGAATGTACATCACTTAATTAAATTTGTTCTACATTGTAGAGTCAAAACCCATCATTGTTCTGTAGCTAGACATTGTATTTGGGTTATGAGTGAGATAGTTGGGGGGAGGGTGTGGAAATATTGCAACTCTGTGACAAGCTTGTAAGACTTAATGTCTTTTTGGCTTAATGAACTGTCTTCCTCAATGCTTCAGCCTTACTTTTTTACTGGCAATTGGCAAATATATTGCTATAAAGTAACTGCTAGCAAAGAATGTGCATAGATCCATGGCATACATATGTTTCTGTTCTTGTTGAATATTTTGAAAATTAGATTAGAAATTGATTTCACAGGAACAACATTGAAAATTGTGACACAGATTGTCAATGCAGTAATGCTAAAGCATATTTCAGGCAAAAGCAATATGTTTAATGTTATATCTAGTATTTTATTGCAAGCATAATATACAAAGAATTGCATACCTTATTAATTCAGTTTGCATAGTTATTCAATACCAGGGAAATGTCAACATCTCCCTGTGATTCATCTGGCAGCAGTATCTTATTTCAGTTCTGATACTGCCATGTATATGAAATCACATATGTAGCATTTTATCATATTATTTATTGTCATGTCACAGACCAGTGTGAAAAAATATAACACTTCATGTTGCAGAATAAATAATAATCACTTGTAGTGTAATCAATATGACACAGATGTCACTTCCAAACATCTTCAAAAGATTAAACAATCTATATTTTCCTCTACAGCATGTACAAATATATTGCTTTTGGTGTGATAGCTTATTTGTAAATAATGAGGAATGTTATTTGCTACTCTGCTTATGTTTTGAACTATCAGAAGAATTACATTACCAGTATATTTGCTAGAACATCAAAACATGAAGCACAGCTCTAATATTTTGATGTTAACAGTGTCTCGTCTGTTCAAAGAAGAAAATCACATGCTGGAAATACTAAACCTTTTTGAGTTCAAGTATCAGAGAATCTGCTCCTTCATTCCTTGAACACTTAAAACTCGTATGGAGTCCTTGGTGCAAAAAATAAACAAACTTGTAGCATAATAATAAAAGATGTATTCATCTATATTGACTATTTAAGATCAAATAGATTTCATACACAGTGCTGGAAGAGACCTCGTAAAATCATCAGGTCCTGCCCAAAAGGCAGGCAATCAGCAGGGGTCAAATGATCACAGCAAGATAGGCACCCAAGTGTTTCTTAAAGAAATCAAGAGTAGGTGACTGCACCACCTCTGGGGGGAGTCTATTCCAGGCCCTGGGAACTCAGACAGTAAATAAGTTTTTCCTTATGTCCAGCCTACAATGGTCTTCCAAGAATTTGTGACCATTAGACCTAGTCTTCTCATGGGGTGCTCAGGTGAACAGACATTCACTCAGTTCCTGGTGTACACCCCTTATATTCTTATAAGCTGCCATCAAGTCACCCCTGAGCCTACGCTTTTCCAGGCTAAAGAGTCCCATGTCTCTCAGCCTCTCTTCATAAGGCCTGTTCTCTTGTCTTCTCATCATTTGTGTGGCTCTCCTCTGGACTTTCTCAAGCTTCTCCACATCCTCTCTGAATTGCAGAGCCCTGAACTGGAGACAGTATTCCAGCTGTGGTCTCACCAAGGCCTAGTAAAGTGGGGGATGACTTCCCAGGTCTTGTTTGAGATGCATCACAAGATGCAGGCCAGAGTTTTGTTTGCTTTGCCAGCTGCAGCATTGAATTGGTGGCTCATGTTCATCTTGTGATCAGTCATGACCCCCAAGTCTCTTTCAGATGTGGTGCTGAGCCTATAAGTGTGGTATGAGTTCTTTCTCCCAAGTTGGAACACTTTGCATTTTTCAGCATTGAATGCCATTAGGTTTTGATCTGCCCACTTTGTAAGCCTGTCGAGGTCAGCCTGGATTGCCAGGCTATACTCTGGGGTGGCTGCACTTCCCCATAGTTTGGTGTCATCAGCAAACGTAGCCAGTCCACTCATAACACCCAAGTTCAGATCATTTATAAACACATTGAAGAGTACAGGTCTGAGAACGGAGCCCTGGGGGATGCCACTGGTTACAGCACGCCAAATTGATTTGGATTAATCAACTATCAGTCTCTGGGTCCATCCACAAAGCCAGTTCCCCAGCCATTGGACCATGAAATTGTCTAAGCTGTAATTCCCCAATTTTTCCATGAGGACATCATAGGACACCAAATCAAAGGCTTTCTTGAAGTTCAAGAATACACACAAACACACAGTGACACTGCAGATTGTGGGGGGTTTAATCAGAGAATTCACAGTTTTTAAACAGAGAAAACCAGGATCCCTGAATCGCCATCTTGGAATACAGACTGCTGTTGATTATGTATTGTGTAGTCCTTAGTCATGCTATCAAATGCTTATCCATTCCATTTAGGGATGCACCGATAGAGGTTTTTTGGGCCGATACCGATAGTCAATTTTTAAAGAGCCATATCAGCCGATACCAATCCGATTCCAATATGCAGCCAGGAATCTTGGAGACCAGCATCAGGTGCTGCTCAGTCGGGGCAGGCACAGAACAGAGCCATGAGCAGCTTGTCCAGTATGGGTGGATGAAGCTTCATTCACTGATTTGATTTGGTAGCCAAATCTCCAAATCTGAAATTAATCAGGAGACCAATTAAAAGGTCTGGATCTAATCTGAAGCCTCCAAATTGATTCAAGGAAATTCGGATCGTCCGGAGAGAAGCAGGCACAGCCGGGTGGCTGCAGGTTCTCCCGCAGCTCCTCTGGCTGTGCCTGCCTCTCCCCAGGTGTGGGGGAGCCATGGGAGAAGCCTACAGGGCTGCCGTGCCCACTCCCTTCTGCTGCACCCCCATTGCCCCAATGCTGCAGCCCAGATCCCTGCTGCCAGAGCCAGTGACTGCAGGGCTTTTTTTTTTTGTTTTAATTGCACGGCAGCCCTGTAGGCTTCTCACGGCTCTGTTCTGTGCCTGCCTGGACTGAGCAGCACCTGCCCCTGATCCACTACCTCCCTCACTGTGGGGGCTTCAATCTGCAACCCCACCACCACGCCCCTTCCCCAACATCAGACTTACTAGCCTGACGCTGGTCTCCAAGATTCCTGGCTGCATATTGGAATCGGATTGGTATCAGCGGATATGGCTCTTTAAAAATTGACCATCGGTATTGGCCCAAAAAACCTTTATCAGTGCATCCCTAAATGGAATGGATATAAGCATTTGATGCTGGAGCCAGGTGAGGCAGCCATCAGGAGTGGGGCTGGGCCATGGGGAAAGATCAGGGAGTGGGAGCTGTGTAGGGGGGGGGCTCTGCCATATGGCCCCACAGCCCCTGCTACTGCCAGTGGGTGCAGTGGGTTTTTTTTTTGCGGGGGGGGATTGATTCCCAGACTGCTGGGATTGGGTGAGGCGGGGCATAAGGGCTGGGGCTGGACAGGGAGTGGGGGCTATGTAGGGAAGCTCTGAAAGGATTCCCCAGAGCCCCTGTTACAGCTGTTGTGTGTGGGGCTTTTTTTTTCTTCTTAAGTACTGAGAGGATGGGGCCAGGCAGGGCAGCCATGGGGGCTTCTCCCGTGGCTCACCCCACCCAGGGACAGGCAGGCAGAGCCAGAGGAGTAGCCACCCAGCGGTGCCTGCCTCTCCCCAGTGAATCCAAATCTCTAAATCAGCCTCGAATCTCCAATTCTGATTCAGCTGAATCAAATGGGGACAGCGATTCAAATCATCGAATTAAATCACTGTCCTCTGAGTTGGCCAAATCTGAATTGAATACTTCCCTATTCACACAGGCCTGTTGTTCAGGGTGCGCAGGACAGCTCCCACGTGCATGCATCCCTGGAGGGCATGGGGGGGGGTTGTCCCTGGATCTACATGGGGTGGGGTGGGGTGGGATGAAGCTGCAAACTGGGGGCTGGGCTGGGCTGTGCTGTGCTACGCTCGGGATGGGTGGGTGGTGGCACTAGGAGTTGGGCTATGGGGGGGCTGCACCCACCCCAGCATTCTCCATAGCCCCCCCCACATAGCTCCCTGCACCATCACCATGTGTCCTGAGCACAGCATATCCCAGCCCAGCCCCTGCTTAGAAGAACTAAGCATGGCCTCCAGACCCAGCCTGCAGTGGCAGCTCACCCCACCCCACATGCAGATCTGGGGGCACACACCTCCCATACCCTTCTGTGGTGGTGCAGGGGTGGGAGCTGCTCCCCACCCAGGCCCCTGGATGAGCTTCTCGCATCTCCATCCCACACCCCTCCCCCAGCTGAGCAGCATTTGCCCTAGCTCCACTCCCTCCCTCACCCTGGGGGTCTTGATCTGCTCCCTCCTCCCCCATTTCCCACACCAGACTTACCAGTCAGATGCTGTTCTCTAAGTTGCTGGGCTGCACTCTTGGCCCCATGCATGTTGCAGTTGTGTGCATACACAGGGAATTTATCGACCACATTATCAGCCACATCAGGCAAAAAAGGCCAATTTCTGATGCTTGCAATTTTCCCTATATTGCTGCCGATCCAATATGGGACCTATGTATCAGTGCACCTCTAGTTCCATTGACTTTAACTGGTTTAATCTAGTAAACTATACTTCCTTGTATCTCAATATGCAAAGGAAATATTAAAATAGCTGGAGCTTTTCCTCTTCGGGGGAAAAAATACTCTTTTGGAAATCAATTAAGAAAAAGAAGACAAATGCAGATTTCAATACAGAGAGGTGATTACATTGGGTGAATACATTGTTACAAGAATCAGGAGGTGATGGCAGGAAAGTTCCTGAAGAGCTCTTCAGAAATGTAGAGCCTGATCTGTTTTCTTAGCAGGGTTTTTTTTTTCCCCATGAGTAACTGGACTGCTGAAATTCTGTATGATCTATAATAGAATAGAAATCAAAATAAAAATGAATTAAAGAAATAGTTCCTTTTATTAATCACAGTAAAATATAAAGTAAATTATATTAGTTCATGTAAATTTTATTTAAAAACAAATATTGTAATTATGTTTTAATTTATAGTAATCTACATGGAGGTCTAAAATTGCTACTGTCTACTAAAATCCTTTAAATAAATGAATACTATGCTACATCATTGAGATTTGCTTCATTAACTTTAACTAATGATTTAAAGACTGTATTTTTATATACACCATCCAGAGAAAATATCTTAATACATTTGGAAGTTAAGCTTTATACAACTTGTGCAATACATAATGTAATAATGACGAACGTACCTGCATGCCCCAGAGGCGGTTGTGATGTCTCCAGGTGGCTGCTCAGCCTTGCCAGTCTGGCTCCCCTTGGGGGCTTCTGCCTTTTACTTTCCCACCCTGCCTTGATGTTATTAATTTCTGATAAAAGGGAGACTGCCCCAGGGCTTCCCAATCTTAGTCTTATTCTTAGGACCACAGGTACTCATCATGGTCATTGCCTTAAAGGGCTATTTCTTGGGCCTCATCTTTCCCAATACCCACTCCCATATCTCACAGGTAATCTGCTCTCACAATTCTAGGGCCTCAGGTGCAGATTCAGCTGAAATGAAACAGGATAGTGATCCAAAACACCAAAACAAATCACTGTCCTCTGAAACAGCTGAATCCAAAACCGAATTGAAATACAGCCATTTCTCACAGCCCTAGTAAATAGTACATTGTTTATCAAACACAAAGGGTATGTATAGATGTTACATTTAGATTGACTTAACTAGCATTAGTTTGATTTGAATGCCTGCATGTTCAGATGTTCAGGGGGTTTAAACTAGGCCAAAAATGCAGGCCAAACGTGCTGGCTCCATGTTGGGGGGAAGAGCCCCATGAGCACACCTTTGGATTGCATAGCAAGTGCAGTGTGCAGTCTCTGACTCTGCTGAAGTAGAGCAGTTCATAGATTTCATAGACATTAGGACTGGAAGGGACCTCGGAAGATCATCGAGTCCAGCCCCCAGCCCAAAGGGCAGGAAGTCAGCTGGGGTCATAGGATCCCAGCAAGATAAGCATCCAGTTTCATCTTGAAGGTATTCAATGAAGGCGCTTGAACCACCTCCGGTGGCAGGCTGTTCCAGACCTTGGGGGCTCGGACAGTAAAGAACTTCTTCCTTATATCCAGCCTGAAATGATCTTGAAGTAGTTTGTGATCATTCGACCTCGTCATCCCTTGGGGCGCTCTGGTGAACAAACGTTCCCCCAGATACTGGTGGTCACCCCTGATAAACTTGTAGGTGGCCATCAGATCACCCCTGAGCCTGCGCTTTTTCAGGCTAAAGAGCCCCAGGGCTCTCAGCCTGTCATCGTAGGGTCTGCTTCCCTGACCTCTGATCATGCGCGTGGCTCTTCTCTGGACTCTCTCAAGCTTCTCCACATCCTTTTTGAATTGTGGAGCCCAAAACTGGACACAGTACTCCAGCTGCGGCCTTACTAAGGCCGAGTACAGGGGGAGAATGACGTCCCGGGATTTGCTTGAGAAGCATCTATGGATGCAAGCCAGCGTTTTGGTCGCTTTACTAGCCGCCACATTGCATTGCAGGCTCATGTTCATCTTGTGGTCAGTGATGACCCCCAAGTCTCTTTCTTCCATAGTGCTAGCCAACATAGCACTGCCGAGCCTATAAGGATGCTGTGGGTTTTTTTTCCCAAGGTGGAGAACCTTGCATTTATCGGCGTTGAACACCATCAGATTCTCGTCCGCCCACTTGCTGAGCCTGTCCAGGTCAGCCTGGATAACTTGCCTGTCTTCTGGTGTGGATGCTTTTCCCCAAAGTTTGGTGTCATCGGTGAACTTGGCCAGTCTGCTTCTGACTCCAGTGTCCACATCATTAATGAAGATGTTGAACAGTATGGGTTCAAGGACAGAGTCTTGGGGGACCCCACTGGTCACAGGACACCACGATGAGTGACTTCCATCAATTACTACCCTCTGGGTCCGACCCCGGAGCCAATTTTCCAGCCAGTGGATCGTGGAGGACCCAAGGCGACAATTGGGCAGTTTCTCCAAGAGGCGATCATGGGACACCAGATCGAAGGCTTTTTTGAAGTCAAGATATATGACATCAATCTCTTCTCCCTTGTCCAGGTGATAGGTCACCTGGTCGTAGAAGGAAATGAGATTGGTCAAGCAAGACCTACCTGCAACAAACCCGTGCTGGCTATCCCTTAAGATGTTGATGTCGGCCAGTCCATTAAGGATGGTCTCTTTAATAAACTTTTCTATGATCTTCCCTGGGATAGAAGTCAGGCTAATGGGCCTATAGTTAGCTGGATTCACTTTCCTCCCTTTCTTGAAGATAGGCACCACATTGGCCTTCTTCCAGTCTTCGGGCACTACACCAGAGCGCCAAGAGTTTTCAAAGATCCGTGCTAGAGGCTGGGCTATGATGCTCGCCAGCTCCTTGAGTACCCTGGAGTGAAGATTGTCAGGGCCGGCTGACTTGAAGGTATCCAGCTTCTCAAGATGTTCCTTCAGAAAGTCAGCATTAATGGAGGGCAGGGGATCACCCTCACTCCGACTTCCCGAGTTCTGTATTAAACTACATAATTGCTTAAGTTAAATGTTTCACACGTGTAATTCTAGGCCACAAAGAGGTCAGTCTTCATTCACTGGAGTAGGAAACAAAATCCTCCTCTTCCCCATTTAGGAGTGTACTTTCTCTTGACAACTAAATATTAGCTCTAGCTCTGTGGAGTGGGATCCAGAATCCTAAGTTAGGTACTTAGGTGACACTTACAGCATGTGGAGAATTAGTTGTCTCAGAACAAGATCTATAACATCCAGCCCAAAGAACCACCTAATGTCATTATGTAACTGCCTAGAGCTAGCTAGCAGAAAACACTGAGGGAAAGGAAGAACTCTGGGTTCTGTCTGTAATCTTGTGACTTTTCATATAGAATGTATGTGAATTTCCACAAAGTTTAGGCACGTCTAGTGTTGGGAAACAGCTGAGTGATTAAGAGTGCAACTTTTGGACTTAGACACTAAAGTTTCACTCTAGACCCTTAGTTTAGCAATCTGCATTTTTCCATTGAAACTGTTTGTTTTTGATCTAGCAGTAGGTGTCTAAATACCTTTAATGATCAGTGTATAGGTACCTAATTCCATTAGACACCTTTGAAAATTGTAGTTATACTTGCTTACGCTAGTAAGTCTTCAGGTCAGAAATAGTGTCAGGGCAAGCTTTAAAAATATTCCTGACATTGTCACAGCTGTCCCATCTAATTAGATCATGAGCTCTTCAGTGCAAAAACTACACTTATCTAGGCACTGGTCCATCAGAAAGTGCACTGGAGATCCAAACTTTGTTGGGACTGTAAATGGTACTGTTATAAAAAACTGTATTAAGAATGATAGAAAGTTTAAATAATTCTAATGACAGGACTTTGACCTCCCTTGGGAGATTATTCATTACAGTCTAATGAGATCATTAGCAGGGAAACTTTTCTGCCATGATGTACATCCTGCATATTCCTTGCTGAATCACTGCACAGTCTAAGTTAAAAAACAATAGGTCTATGGTGCTGTGGTGATGACTGTGACATCTAGGGTATAAAACTACTTAAAAAGGAAATGTATCTTGTATTACTAGTTCAGTCCAATTGTATGGAAGTTGGGTGTGCTATGAAAGAAGGATCAGACCCAAAGTATCAGACAAAAAATAACTTCTAAAGCCACTGGTGTGTTTGGCATGTGAGCCTTGGGCACTGAATTAAAGGGGTTGTCAGCAACAGGAGTCAGGGTGGAAGTCAGAGAGAAAAAGAGGATTTGGGGCTGATGTTGGCAACACAGAAGCTGAAGGGGAAGGTGTTGCTGCACTATCAGAACATGACAATGCTGAGTGACAGGATTCAGAAGCACTGGGTGATGATGGAGGCTGATTAAGAGTAGTACTAGTTCACCCTTTGGACATAACGTGTGCTATGCTTGCCAAAAAGGTTGTCCACTACTATTTTAGTGTTGCAACATCCTGGCATATTACTTTGACTGCTTTGATTAACTTGAGCATAAGTGATTTGAAGAGATTGCAGCTAGGTATCAGGCAAAATAAATATAGGAAACTTTTAAGGTCATTCAAATGCAGCAG
>NW_005843389.1:34392-82586 GCF_000455745.1 Alligator sinensis | reverse complement strand
GTTTAATAAATCACACTTTTCTGTCTTACTCAGTACTGAATTGGTGCCTATGCCTACTGTTAAGATGGCCTTCATCGTTGCCATGTGTCTATCTAGTGCAATCTTTCTATATGGTCTGTTCCCAATATTCTGCACAGACCACTACTTTTGGTGTTGCCAGATCTTGTGGGGTGCATTGTGCTGCTTCAGGGAATCTCAGGAGATCCATAGTTTGCTTCTCCTGACAGACTGTAGCTCCTGAAGGTACCTCTCAGATAAGGTGCAAAGCCAAAATACCTGCAATCACTTTTGTTCATTAAAGACGTTATTATTTTCTTGAAGCAAAAGCAATGATTGTATTCTCTGGACTAATTTAAGCATGGGTCATTTCCCCTCTGTTGTTTCTATTATCTGTGATATTCCTTCTCTAAATTGTTCAGTAGCATTGCTGCATTCTGTCAAACAGTTCCGTATTTCATTACAGAGTTGAGGTGAGTGCACTTCAATAGCAGGCAAAGTAACTGCATATGTAATATGATTTTGCTCCTTTGTTTGTTGGTGGGAGTTTTACCATAGGTTCAAGCATGTATGTTTTTCCTAATTAAGAATTGAAGGACCACAAATACAAAGCTTCCTGTAAACATTTTTCCAACCACTAAAGCTAAAGTTTGTAAGCCTTGACCACATCTACACAAGACAATACTGTGCAGCGATTACTGTGCAGTAATCCAAGTTACTGTGTAGTAGCACTGGCAGATACCTGTTTTGTAATGCTACAGTGCAGTAGCATCGCATCATGATTTTGCCATTCAATGCTACTGCACAGTCAGCATCTTGTGTAGACATGCCCCTTTTGTATGAAAAATCACTTTGGTGTCAGTGGAATTCAGTGGAAACTGAATCGCTATTGCAGATCTCTGCCCAATACCAAAAAAAAGTATTCAGGTACTAGATAATGAGTAGCAAGATAGTTAGAAAAATTGTTTAAACACTTAAATATATAGAAAGATAATATATTCTTCTCTTGATTCAAATAACGAGGACAAAATTTGATCATTTTAATATGTTCTAGCACTATATATATATTAAAGTTATGTAGATTTTTAAATATCTGCAGTCTCCTTTTACTTCAGGCAACTTTAACTGTAGTTGCTTCTCATAAATAATATGACTAGAGTTATCTCAAAGGAATCAGGGGTAGGGAAATGGGGGAGGGAAGAGAGAGACCCCAGCTTTCTCTCTAAACTGACGTATTAGAAATATAAAAGATTCAGAATGAAATAAGCATATTCCTTTCTGATTTCCATTTCCCTCCAGTGGTAGAGCTTGACCTCGCAATACAGCAAAGGAAGGTTCATAGAACTGATGTGATAACTTAGAAAGTGTGGTGTTTTCTCATGCACAGTAACAGTTTGTTTTAGTTGGAATATTTTTCCAATAAAAAACAGGCAGAACAAAATTAAGATCTCCCTTTGAGTTTGCAGTTTATGCATCTCTTCTACAGAACGTTAAATACAAAATGGCATCTGCTGCTGCTGTAGGGATGGACCATAGAAAGCAAGCCACGACAGGTACAAATTGCATATTCCACATCTGAAATTTGTAATAGTTAGTAGCTACAACAAATAATAATCAATAACTTCCAGAACTGCGGTGACTTCGTTTACATTCATTTCTTTAGATACTTAGCCAATCTAATGTAGGTCTAGCAACTGGTCTGTGTGACTATGGTTACATAGATGAGTCATTCTCTGTTTGAATGGTATAATACTTGATGTGTGTTCAAGCAGGAAAGAAAATAAAAGAAAAATAATGACTGAAAAAGATCATCATTTGATTACAGTAGAATAATGCATGGAACACAAAATCAACAACACACTGAAACGATTTTGATTAAAAAAATGCACTAGGAATCATTATAAACAAGGTATTTCTTGAGCTCTTATCAGTACCCTCTAGATTTAGCTGTAGCAGAAGTGATAACAAATAAGAATATTTTCACATTACAATTCAGTATTTCTGTTTCTACTCTCAGCAAAAAATACAGTAGGCTAAGAAGAACAGAATGTATTTTAAATGCTTGATCCTGATTTTATTAATAGGGTAGAGGGTCCATGTAAATCTTGAAAAATCTCAACTGAATGAACCATAAGCCATCTGACAAAAGAGAGCTTGTAGATTACACGGGAAGGGCCCTATACTTTTGTTTTATATGTGAAGATGGACACTAGTTTTTGTCCAGAACCCCACTGGAGTTGGTGTGGGTATTAGGTTATGGCATCAGAATCTTAATGAATGTAAATTTTATTTCAAGAAACAAGATGTGTTTTAGGCTGAGATTACACATTACAATTAGATCGTGCTAAGAGCACTTAAAGCTTGAATGACCATACATTAAGGCTCATTAAATAGTGCTAAGTGCCCTTTTAGTAGTTTTAGAGTTACGCCATTTTGGCTGAAGATTATATTTGAGCTGTGCTACCTAGCCTGAGTTCACTTCTAGGTGTTCACTTAGAGTAAGAGTACACTTTATCCACTAAAGGAATTTGCCTATGAGCAGGACCAGTAAAAAATGATGTAACACTTTACCATTAGTAAAAGCTGTTTGGTTAACATCAAAATATTATGTCAATTTTCATGAATTTTTCACCTGAATTTTTAAAAATTATATGGAAATTAGATGGAGTATTTGTTTTATCTTTTTCATTTATCTCCAATTATTTTCATCCTTGTGTTTTCATTCCAGCCTTATCTTCTTGTTTAAGTTTATTTTAACTATTAATTTTGTATTGTTGTATATAAGATTGCCACATTTGATTTCTTGATGTAATCAGATTTTATTTTTAAAAGGTATTTTCACTATTTTTTAATCAAAACATTTTAGAATATTTTAATCCATATCATAGTTGAAGATATCAGTGGATTTGTATCAATTTTAAAATGACTTGCTGAATGGAAATTCTAGGTCTGTTTGTTAAAGAAATAACTGGTGTAATCATGTTGAAGTCACAATAAGAACTCACCTACGTTATTCTCACTGAATAGCAACTACAGTGTTATTTATATGACAAACCACTTTGCTAGAAAAAAGGACAGTTGTAACAATATACTTAATTCTAGATGAAGGTTTTATTGATTTGTCAAATGTTCTCAGACTTTAATTTGAATGCAGGAGATTTCAAAGAGGGATTTAAAAAAATAAATTTTAATAATAAGAGGTTTCATTACTGAAGCTCTGGTTGTGAGCTGTATTCTGGATTTGTCTCATGAAACCATTTGCTCAGGAATGGGATGATCACATGAAAGGAAAACAGGGAGTCTGGAAATGTTTGTTGTGCCTGTTTTGTATTGGGACAGATGAGTTCAGGGAGAACTGAGGAAGTAAAATGAGTGCAGTTTTACATAACATAATAAGGCAAACACTGTGCATAAGATGAATAAAAGCACATACAGTAAGAAACTGTATGCTTAAAGTTATGCTAAAGGTAAGGAGCATAACTGTGCAGATGACCTTTTGGGATATTTTTCCTTTCAGCCCTGTTTCCACCAATTTGTTACTTTGCTTATTGTGCTATGTGGTATTTGGGCTCTGACCCTGCAAACACATATTCATGTAATCATCTTTACTTAGCTGATTAACTGAATTGATATAAAGATCTACTTAGTTTGCAAATTAGATCTCTTGAGTTTGGGAAGAAACTATCACTAAATATATGTTTGCGTAGGACCTAGTGAAATGGGATTCATATCCTAAATGAAAATTTTGTACTCTGCTACTTTAGTTTTTCAGCAACATTAGCTGTACACCATACAGTGTTTTAAGACTGTTATATGGTAATACTGCTGCAAAATAATTCAAAAGAAAAAGAACCCTTGGGGATTCTACAATTAATTATAATGAGATGGGCAATATTACTGCAAGTGACAAAGAACTTGCTTCAAAAATTACCAAAATAAATGTTTACCAATTAGAAAGAGAGAAATTAAAGGTGCAGGAAAGGAGGCAGACAGGAGGTCAGCAGTTTATATGCTAGAGTAAAGATCAAAGAGAAACTAACTTAAAGACGATACATTCCTAAGAAAATAAGATGTTTTATAAAAATACCAGACCATTAAAGAGTTGCCTGCTACCCTGAAATTATCAAAGAAAGGCCAAAAAATACAGTAGTAGTTATGAGCCATAAACATGCTGTAAATTGATACCTCTGCTTGCATTTTTTAACTTTAGATGATAATGACTTGAAAGCACCATAAAGTGCAAGAAGTCTTAAGCAAATGATGTAAATGAAGGGTTTCTTGTTGCATCCTGATGCTGTTATCAAGCTATACTTAATAAAATGCCTGTTGACTGTATTCAAGCTTTAAACTTTTCTTGGATTGCAGACAAATCACCTACATACATTTTCTATAATTACAGGGCAAATTCCTACTCCCAGTTAAATTGCCTAAAGGTTCCATCATTTCTTTGAATGCAGTTGCCAATGATCCATGTCTCCTAATAGCCAAGAAAATATGTCTATACCATACATAACATGTATGGTGTATGGCTATTTCATCTTTTTCACCAGGCCATTTCATTTGTACTTTCCCCAATAGGAGATAAGAGTGGATAACTTTAACTTTTTCCACCTCTCTCCCCTCAAATAAAATGTTTTTGGGTTTTTTTTAACATTATCTCTAGCACTGCAGAATTGGACAGAGTCACATATAGTAAATGATTTTCCTTATATTATCTCTGTAAATTAGAGAATTGGTATCACAATTTTACAGATGTTAAAATGAGGCATGGAAAGGTGAAATGTCATTCAAAACAGAAAGCACTGGTAAGACTTTATATGGAATACTGAGCAAATCGACAAAAAAGCTCTATTGAGTCAATCGGAGAAGTGCAGAACTTATTTTACAGTAGGGGCTTGGCTTGTATATCCTGGGGGCAAAAAAGGCTGAAAGGAAATATGATTGTTCTCTGTAAATACGCCAAGAGGGTAAGCATCAGGAAGAAAAAATATTTATTTAAGATGAAGGACAAACTAGATAACTGAGTGGAAAATAGCCGTGGATCAATTTGGGCAAAATTTAGGCAGAGGAAGTCCTGGAACAGACTTCCACTAAGGTGTACTGAGGACAAACACCTAACTGCTTTTAATGATGGAGTGGAGCTCCATAGAGTACATGGAGGTGTTACATTTACATTACTCTAACCGAGCTTAGGGCCAACTAAATGGCTGCGTGTGCAAATGTTCAGAGGATTTAAATAATGCTGAAGTGGTGCACCCAATCTAAAGTGAACTGATTTAAGATTGGCCTGGGTTAACCCATTTTAGATTGGGGTAACCCAGCCTAATGAATGCCTGCATGTATTTAGAGCACAGCCCTGGGGCTTGGAAAGCCCAGACACTTCCCACAGGCCCGGGACTATACTGTTTTAACCCCTCCAAATCTCTCTTAGGACTCAGCAGCCCCTCCACCTCCACAACCTGCTATACCCTTGAAGACCTGCCAGTCCTCCTCTTGACCTGACAACCCCCGTCATGGATTGTGACAGTG
The DNA here is from genome assembly GCF_000455745.1 of Alligator sinensis. Classification (NCBI taxonomy): domain Eukaryota; kingdom Metazoa; phylum Chordata; order Crocodylia; family Alligatoridae; genus Alligator; species Alligator sinensis. Next base: position 77,060 of record NW_005843389.1, on the reverse strand, counting down.
TGACAGGGTGATAGAGGCTCCTGTCACTTTAGGGAGGCAGACAAAAGTGAAATTTTTTGCTGAATCTAGCCACAGAAAGTAGTTTATAGCTGTGACTATAGACTGTGACCCTAACTGAAGGGTGCAATGAGTTAAGCTTGCTGTGCAGTGCTGCAGCAGATAACAGGCTTGCCATTAAGAGAAGTGGGAACCCTTCATGGGGAGGGGCTGAGCTGAGGAGCAATTTTATTAAGAAAGGGTGGTTTTCAGAGAAATAAGACCAGTGCCTAGAGCATGGAAGGTAGTTTGGCCCTGCAGGCTGTAGGGGAAGGAGCTCCTGAGAAAGAGAGTCTTTAGGAAACCAGCCCATGGACTCCCAAGTTACCCCAGGAAACTAGATGAAGATGGCTAAAGGGGAAGTATAGCTTGGAGTTGGCGGGGTTGACCCAGAGAAGGGATATTTTTTTTAGTTGAAGTGGTTACTTATATTTGTGTTATGTTTAATACTGGAGGACCAAGTTGTGGCTGCAGGGGAGGACTGGCGACCACCTACCAGGGTGCCTGGGTCACTCAGGGTTTTAAGTCCTCAAAATTGGAGGGGGAGAGTCAGAGTGAGAGAGAAAGAGAGAAACTTTGTTCCGATGCTGAAGCCCAGTAGCTGAGGTCTGAGGCAGTGCATCTAGGCTGTGGGGGCACAGCCAGAGGAAAGAGGCTGAAACTGGGAGAGCTGAAGCCCACAAAAAGGTTTGAGGTCTCAGGGGGCCACATGGTGCACTGGGGGCAGAGCCCCCCTCTGAAATAATACCACGTACCTCTGTGAGGCATAGGTATAGCTAGAGGAGAGGATAGAGGTCATAAATATCATCCCTAAGACAATGAACTGTGAGATTCTTTGTAGTCCTATGATAATAAAGTGTGACACTAATGACTCTAATTTTTATTAACCTATGCATATCTAGCAAAGCGGAACCACATTGTTCTCAGTGACAGTTCTGTGCACTTAGAGCATAGACAGAAGTGACAATTTTCATCTGATATGGCCCCCAAAAGTGGTCTACATCCCTGACCAAACAGAAGTCTATGGCTGCAGACTGCTTTAAAAGGTCCTGATCTTATAAAAAGCATAATCCTCGTTGCATGAGGGTTCAGGTGAACACACCTCAAAATGGAGCATGTTCTGTAACTTCTGTCTGCCGAGCTCCTAGCCTGTCTCTGTTTTCAGAAAGGGAACAGAGGGAGTTTGATCGCGGATTTTTTCACCTGGTGCTGGAGGGTGTCAGGTGAATTGGAGCCCCTCCATCTGTCCCATGGTCCAGTGCCAGCTGGGGAACCCCAAGAACAAGCTGCTTCTGCTCCCTGTCCTACCTCCCATTCTGAAAACATCATCTTGGCTGGGAGTGGGGAGTAGCATTGCTACAAAGGCTGGGCCACAGGTTTACAGCAAGCAGCTGGAATCTCCAACTGTCAGACCCAACAGCGAACTTCTTTTGGGTCTGGGAAATTGTTGCAACTTATAGCACTTCCTGCAATGTGGGAGGGATGGGCAACGTCCATGCCCTTAGACCTCTTTCCAACCTGGTTAGGGGACAGTGATGTGCTTTATAGTTTGTTCCCAGATATAAGTGCATATTTGATGATCCTTTGTGTTTGTTGGCAGCTCATTCCTTTGCCATTTATGCCTTGACCAGTGCATACATGATTTAGGATAGTAGAGAAGTGATGTGGTGTATCAAAACTCAGTTGCCAAATGCTAGGATTATAGACACAGAAGTCATTAGTCACTGCCAATACTATCCATTCTCTCTGCTAGCAAGATGCCAGTGAGAAGTCATGGCTTGGTAAAGTAAACCATGCAAAATGTCAGTATTTGAAGCGAGTCAAAAGAAAGTAGTGAGATCCAGACATAGTGGTAAGTTAGTTCACCTTTTGACCTTTCCTAACATTTTGACAAATATGTAGCAAAGCAGTTTTGCCCAGTGTTGGCAGCTAGAATGGGAGTGGAGGATGCCCTGGCCCTAATATAATATACAGGGTTGCATGGAGCTGTATGTTGACTGTATGTTCCCTGTGTGGTCCCAGACTTGATCTGATTATTTTGCCATCAAATAACTGAGAACAAGGATAGGGTATGTGTGTTAGACCATTGAAGAAATTCAAACAGCTTCTCAGGTAGATTATTACGAGCTCTGATTTTGATAGCCAATTTTATTAGATGTTCATAGTAAGTTGCATACTGCAAGATTAATGCTGAAAGAGATCAAGTATGAGCTGTGCTTCAGTGGTGAATGGCCCATGGAGACATTCTCTGCCCATGTTCCAGGGGCATTCTAGGGATGCAAAATGAATTAAACTGATTTTGCAGCATTCACCTGCAAGCATCAGTTATAGCACTAGTTGAATATAACTGCCAGATCATGTCTTCAAGATCAAAAAAGATCCAAGATTGAGTGCCCAAGCAGATGTCCCCCATTCAGATAGATTACTGGTGTGCAAATTACAAGGAGTTGGCACCAGTACAGAACCTTTAAATTGGCTGTTTAGCTGTGTTGTGAGCATGGTCTGAGACCTTGATCACAGAGATTAGATGCCTGCCAGGAGAATCACTTATCTCTTGGTACAAATTGCAAATGTACAAGTGTTCATTCAATTTTTCTTGAGGACATATGCCCTTCCAGGAGAAAGACAGCCTAGGTATCAACTTCCCCAGACTGCTTAGTGTAGAGAACAGGTTGCAGGCTTTGCCCTGCTTTTCCCTCTGCTTTACTCCCAGATATGTACCAAATGCAGGGAACTTTCCTGCTATGTGGCACTTTAGGAGTCACATGTCCAGACTCCCTTCATTGCCCCACTGTGGAGGAGCAGCCCCTCTCCAGATTAGGGCTTGCTGGTCTGGGGAGTGGGTAGGGGTTTTGCCCTCTTACTCCAGTCCTTCTTGGACCAGGAGAAGTAGAGCATCCCCTGATCCCTACTTTTTCCCTAGACCAGGGTTGGGTCTGGACAAGGCACAGAGAGGAAGGGAGAAGGGAAGCTGCAGGCTGAATACCTATACTGCTCCCTCTCTCAGAACAATTTTTAGTAGTGAAAATTTCTCCAAAAATATTCTACTTCTTGAGCTTGCTCCTAGAATAAATCTATTCTGGGCCAAAGATAGGAACCAGCTACTTCTCTGTGGTGATATCGCAGAAAATCAAAAGTTCTAGTACCTTGTAGCAAACATCAAGCAACAAGATAGCATGTTATATGTTTTTCTACTTGGATCTTTACCTAGTTTTAAAGGGAAAATTATTTTTGATTGAGTTCATATCTTAAGGCGTCTTCTTCTATAAGAAGTCTCATGTACAACTGACTAAACCAGGTTCAAGTGCTAGGGCCAACACACTTAGGAACTCAGATGAAGTGCTGTCATAACCTCATGTACTAAACATTTTTTCAGATCCTTCAGCGCTCGGTCATGTTCCACCACTGAGATGGCTTCAGGGCAGTTCCAGCCAGACTCATGAGGGAAAAGCCTAGATCTTTTGAGTCTTGTTTCAGCCCTTTAACTACAAGATCTTTCTTCTTCCCTTCACTTGCCTGAATTAGGCTTGCATAGGAGAGCTTTTGATCTTCTCATGAACTGGTATCTATTCTGTGACCCTAATAGGAGCTGGATTAAGTCTTATATTTTGCAACAAATACAGGCACAATTACTGGTTTGTTGGTTTTCTTTACAATCAGTCCAGTCAATATTTTCTAAGGTTTATACATTTATCCTTGTGCTTAGTTTGTATATACTATTAGACAGCTTAAAGTAATACTTAAACTTCATAATGGGTATAAAAGCACTGTTCTGAAACTAGGAACCAATATGTAACTAACAAGTCACATTTTAGAACATTTTTTAAAATTTTTGCATTCGATTTTTTTTTTTTTTTTGTAGTAAGGTTGATTCAGGACAAAACGGGGAGAAAATTTGATTAATTACTTTGAACTGAAAAGTCAGCTTGGGGATAAAAAACAAGTTGAGAAAATGTTGAGTTGTGAGTCAACCCCTGCCTTTTGACATTAAAGCAATAGTCCTAGTAAATGTTAATATTCATACTTGGTTTGAATCATTTACCTTTTTATAGTAGCATTTTTAGGAAGGGGAAGCTGAACAATGTTGTAATCTCTAGGTCCTTCAAGAGTCCGGATATTAGAGTATCTCCAAAATAAATAAATAAAGCTCTTAGTACTATATTTCTATGTGGAAAAAAAGATGAGGGAGAAGCTAAGAGTAAAACACAGTATTAAAATGGAATTAAGCTGGAATGTTTGAATCAGTAGTTTTACAGTTAAAAAAAAAAAGTGTTACACACTTGCTTTAATCATGCATTACAAACCCATGAAGTAGACACCTAAGTTTACTCTTAAAAAATGCTAAAGTAAGAAATGCATTTGTTGGGCACCTTCACTCTGCTCTGTATTTATGCCACGTTGACATAACAGATGTATAATTATAATAAAGGTATTTTGTTTGTTTCTGGTCTCAGATATGGTAAATTAATTGTACAAGACAAGCTTATTTTCCTTTATATCACTAGGGCTAGGGACAGAAGTTGCACATAAACCAGTTTAAGTGATCAGAAACTGGTTAAAACCCATAGCAGAACAGAAGTTCAGTGCACATAAACCAGTTTCAAAATGGCTGAAAATAGTTTAAGATAAACCTGGTTGAATGTAGTATCAGATTTAACTGATAGATGAAACTTGTCCCAGTCTCCTTCCTGATTCAAGTTAAACCAGAGTCCTCCAGCATCCCAGCATGCTTTCCATCCCTGAACTGGGCTGTGCTGTCTGATCGAGAGAGCAGGACTGGCCCTGCCCCTCTGCTCCTTAACTGGAGCAGTGAGGGCTGGCTTACTGGTTGGCTTACTGCCTTCCCCCACCTCTTCCCTCCCTGAAAACCCAGCTGGGGTCTTGGGCCAGGGAGGGGAGTTAAACTGACTTCCACCCCCACTTCCCAGAGTTGCTGGCTTGCTTAGTGTTGGGTGTGACTGTGGACTACAAATCCCAGAGGCACCTGGAAGCAGGAAGAGGACGTGATAAGAAACCCTGTTGAGTCCTGTTGCTCTGATCCTGGACTGCAAATCCCAGAGACCTCAGGGGCAGCAGGACGAGCAAGTGAACACACATCCCAGGCTGTATTTATAATTTTTAGTTTATAGTTTTTCAGAGAGAACTATTTTTGTTCAAGCTTTTATGATTTCAGCACTATTACCTTCCCCCACCCGAGACAGAGCACAAGCTAGGGCCTGGCCATGTACTTAGCCCAAAGGGCAGAATTGAGATACTGAGCAGGGAGCTCCAGAGACAGAAGCAGGACCCTGCAGTTTGAGGTAAAGCATGTGAGTGAGATCTTTTGTGAGCCCCCCCCGCTGAGCTGGGTGGCACAACACTCAGTGGCTGTTTTTTTTTACCTTATCTTGCAATATATCTGATGGTTTTCAGAGACACACACTCAAACTTAAATAATTTGTTTGTTACTTTAAATTTTGTTGACAGATTCACTAGTTCATTAGATCAGTGCAAACCAGTCAAATTCTTTGGGCCAGTTCAGGTGAATTTACAGCTATTTTGCATTGCAGGAGCTGTGGAAAAGCACTGAAAAGTACAGGTGAACCTGATTCTTATTTTGCAACTGGTTGATTACATTTGAGGGCTATGATACAAAAACTGGCTGTACTGTGAAAGGAGGAGCAGAGGGAACACATTCCCAGTTCTAATGTAGTTGTGCTTTATGGTCCTGCCCAGCACTTCTGTCTCAATTTTCCTAGCTGCGTTCCCTCAGTGGACAGTAAAGCCACTGAGGTAGCAATGCAACAAGACGCCTGTTTAAGGAAGTGATACCCAAACAAGGATATAGGTGTAGAATGTCTTAACATCAGTGGCAAATGGCCTAAAAAATTTCCCAAGGAAGGAACTCCTCACATTTCTTGTCTCCATCCTGTTAGCAGCTTCAATGTAAGTGTTGCATGCAGTGTGTTTGTGAAGGGAGGCAATGATTGCTTGTCTCACATCACCATGCTCCCTCTTAAGAGTTGAGATTGCAATCTAGTTCTTTCTGTTAATTTATATAATTGGAACAATTTAAATAACATGATATAATTAATCTTAGTTAGAAATTAATTTCTTCAGGTATCATCTATGCAAAAGTTGTTAGTCCATTTCAACTCTATTACTAGATTAAAGAGGCTGTTATTTCTTTATTAACAGGAAAAAGCATTCCATCTCATTAATTTTAACTCTTTAAATAGTACAATTGCTTGCATAGATATGTTTGCGTATGCATATGCACACATGTACATAGATAACATATATGTTACGTGGGTGCTAGTCCCAACTCCATTGTGAAATAGTTTAAATTTGTTTTGCCTTTAAGCAGAGATTCTCTCCTATGTATGTAAGTGTGTAGAATGTGCAAACCAAATGCCCGATTGTCAGATATTAGAAAGCCTTTTAATCTAACAGAAAAAGGTGTAATAAGATTGTATGACTAAAAGATTAAATTCTATTTATCTAGTTTCAATATACTCTCTCTTTTGTTATGGCTGAGATTAGGAAACTGCAATCTCCATTTGGCACAGCTTGATCCATATAGTGCTCCCATTATGTATTCTCTCATTATGTGTTCCCATTACTCATTCTCTCTTGTAAGGAAATCTCAAAGTGACTCATGCAAGGCATAAAGAGAGGGCAGCTGTTCAGTGAAAGGTATCCACCGCTATCTTGGGGAATTGAGAGACCTTCTAGCTTTTGAAAGACCAGCACTCTTCTAGTGCCTTCAATCCAGGGACTTACTCACATGTGGGAAGAATCCTGAATCAGAATTTGCTAATCTTGGAGCTGTTGCTATGAATCATGCTGTCACCTCAGTGCAGAAATTGTCATTCTAGAGCTACTCTCAGCATGCAGAAACACAGAGTGGACTGTATTAAGTATTAACTTTGTGTTGGGGTGGGGGTGGGAAACACTGCAGATTGTGATTTTTCAAGTATATCATGTACCAATAGGTGCCACCATTGCACTGTGACAATCACATGTGGTCTAAAAAAATAAACAAAATGGCCTGTTTTGATTTACATTTTACAAAATGCAATTTCTGAAAAAGGAACATTTTTTTTTGCCTTGAAAAAGGCAATTTTGGGGATGTAATTTGGCTGTTGGGCTTCCTTTTTTTCTTTTACTCTTTTTGAATTCATTCTAACCAAAGTGGTACAACCTTGACATTTCTTTGTAATTATTTTAAGTCTTTGATCACAAGAATCTGAATGAATTAAGCTTTAGTAAATCATATGAATGTGCCTTTGTGTTGCTTTACTGCTGAGCAAACAGTACTACAGAATGACTTCATCTGATTAATTTCTCATTCTTTTGGTGACCTAAATATTTCTGCTTTCATGCTTCTTTGTTGAATAGTTATATACAAGAGTCAATTTGTATATACAATTTCAAGTTACAAGGGACCATGTAAATCTCATTGATAAAAGAGTAGTTCAAGTTCTAGTATTCCCATATACCCTACCTAATGAACGGAAATATGTCTTGTGTTTCTATTTCTAGCTCTGCTACCCACTTTGTGACCTTGGCCACTGTTTGCCATGTGTAAAATGAAGCTAACAATGCCCACCTCATGGAGGTGTTCTAGAGCTTAATCAATAAATAGTTTTAGATCACTTTGAAAGATACTATGTAATTATAATGTATGATTAGATAGACTTCCTTATTCAGAAGTGAATATCTGTGGTAAATAGTATATGAATGGGCTAGAGGCAGCAACAAAGAAAGTTTCTTCCTCCTTCTCCCACCTCTTTATCTTGGCCTTGACTTATGTGAGAACCTCCAGGATAAAAAAAAAAATAATGTAACTCAGCATGCACCAAGTAGTACCTAAATATCTTTTGAAATCACCATATGCGTTGGACCTGCTTTCATAAAAAACAAAACAAAACAGGTACAACTGCCTGTATCAGTTGCAATATATTTGAACTCAGGTTTTCTTCATCACCACAACTTACATTTTAAAACAAAAAATGAGACTGGAGAAGAGTTGAGGGGCTTTGGGGGGACTTTTTTTAATGCCCAGTAGCTAGCCCCTCATTCTTGCAGGATGGAACATCCCAACTTTGAAGAGCATTAATTTGTCTTGTTTTTTATTGTCTAAGGGTTCATACAGATATTCAGGGAGGTTAGAGTGAGTTAAAAATGGCCACTTGATCTAAGGTAAGTCAGGATGGGGGAGCTAGTTGTGGGGGCTTGGGCAAGTAAGATCCATGGGGAGGTTGGTGGGGAATTGGGGGCAAGCTGGGTCCATGGGAGGGTTGGGGGACAAACAAAGTCCTCAGTGGGGAGGGGGAGAGAGAGGAGTTGGTGGGAGCTAGGATGGTTTAGTAGGACTGGGGAGGCTGGCAGTGTCCATGGGGGGCTTGGAAGAATTGAGGAGTCACCAGCAGCTGGGCTTTCTTAGCCCTGGGGCAAGACTGGGAACTATACAGAAGTTCAATTAGATCAGTCTTGCAGGACTTGATCTAAGTTAGACTACCTCTGAGATGCAATTAACTTGGATTGGGTCAGCCATTTTTAGACTGATCTAAAGCAGAAAAAAGCAGAGCTCTTCAATGAGTTCTTCACTTCAGTATTTCTATGTACTGACCAAGCCAATTCCCCCATCTCAATCATTGCTGGATGTCCACATGGCACCAGTCTGCCGATGGTTAGTTCTGAATTCATTAAAGAGCTCCTGGAGGAGCTGGATGGGTACAAGTCAGCAGGCCCAGATAACCTCCATCCACGGCTGCTGAAAGAATTGGCCAATGTCATAGCTGAGCCACTGGCACAGCTGTTCGAGCACTCATGGTGCTCCGACCAGGTCCCTGAGGACTGGAGAAGGGCCAATGTGGTGCCCATTTTCAAGAAAGGGAGAAGGGATGAGCCGGGGGACTCTGGACCAGTCAGTCTTACCTCTATTCCTGGGAAAATGCTAGAGAAAATAATCAAAGAACACATTTGTGAAGGCCCAGCAGGGGAAACGATGCTGAGGGGGAACCAGCATGGGTTTGTCACAGGTAGATCCTGCCTGACAAACCTTGTAGCCTTCTCTGACCAGGTCACACGCTGCCTGGACACGGGAGCTTCGACTGATGTCATCTTCCTGGACTTTAGGAAAGCCTTCGACACAGTTTCTCACCCTATCCTCATTGGGAAGCTAGCAGACTGTGGAGTGGGCACCTACACAGTCAGGTGGGTGGCCAACTGGCTCAGGGACTGCACCCAGAGAGTGGTGGTGGATGGTTCCTTCTTGGCCTGGAGGGAGGTGGGCAGTGGGGTCCCGCAGGGTTCGGTCCTCGGAGATATTATTCAATATCTTCATCAGCGATTTGGACAAGGGCGTGGAGAGTACCCTCCCCAAGTTTGCTGATGATACCAAGTTATGGGGCAAAGTTAGTATACCAGAGGGCAGGGAGCAGATTCAGGCTGACCTGGACAGGTTGGATCAATGGGCAGAGAGAAATAGGATGCAGTTTAATAAAGATAAATGTAAGGTACTCCACCTGGGAAGGAGGAACCCCCAGCACACCTATAGGTTGGGGAGCGTCCTTCTCAGCAGCTCGGAGGCAGAGAGGGATCTTGGAGTCATAACTGGGTCCAAGATGAACATGAGCTGGCCGTGTAATGAGGCCAACAACAAGGCCAATCACACCTTGTCATGCATTAGCAGGTACATGACTAATAGATCAAGGGAGGTGATGCTCCCCCCCTATGCAGCATTGGTCAGGCCGCATTTGGAGTACTGTGTCCAGTTTTGGGCACCGCACTTCAAGAGGGACGTGGCCTATAAATTTATTAGGGGAGGTCAACGGGGAATAGGGGAAGTGCTGTTTACTAAGGTGCCCCAGGGAGTGACTAGGAATAACGGGTGTAAACTAGTTGAGAGTGGATTTAGGTTAGATATTAGGAAGAAATTTTTCATAGTAAGGGTGGTCAGGATCTGGAATAGGCTTCCAAGAGAGGTGGTGCAATCACCTAGCTTGGAGGTCTTCAAGAGGAGGCTAGATAGTCACCTGGCTGGGGTGACCTCGGTCCTCTTTACTGCCTGGGGCAGGGGGTTGGACATGATGATCCATTGTGGTCCCTTCCGACTCTACAATCTATGAATCTATAACCTTTTTGAAATCCAATACAGTTAGTACTTAAATCAGCCTAACAGGAATCTAAGTGTAAGGTCCACACCTGGGTGAACCATGTTAGATTGCGTGGCCATTTTAATGCTATCTAACCTCCCCCTAACCATCCTGAATGTCTATACCTAGCCTTATTGTCATCTTATTTTCAGGAATGCAGGGTTTCCCATGGCAACTGTACCTATACTTTACGAAACAATGAGTATGTGAAAAAATATTAAGTGAACCAGACTACGGTGCTTTCAGAGCCCAATTTAGAATTAATAAGCCTTAACTTCATTTCTTTGTTATTTACAAATTATAGTAATAAGAAAATATATGGGAGCTGTTCTGCAGTCTCAGTGTAAATGGTTAATGCCTCTATTTGTAAAAACATTTTCCTGAAAGCATGTGGATCCCTCTCTTTTATCATCGATGTTGATCTCGAAAAAGACATCAGGGTCAGGTTTAAAAAAGAATCTGTCAGAGCAGATCACCCAAAAGAAGAGATGTACATTCAAAAAAAGAAAATAAATGTTGTAAGATATTGAAAAATAAATTGCATAGATTGTTGCTGCTCCTGGGCAGCTGTTTTACACAAATATTTGATCTGCTATTGAATAAAATTATATTTTTACTAAAGCAGCTGTCATATCAAATGACAATCAGGCTTCAGAATGCCTGAATTGTATATCAGTTTTACAGCAGAACTGTGCGACTGCCAATACCTTATTGGTTGCCTGATGTCTTTCATGGTTTTTTAAAGGAACCTAGTTTCACTAAATTATCTTATTTGCTCAAGAATTACTATAGCACATTACAGTGTCAAGGTTCTTTTATAGACTAGAGTATCATTGAAAAGTTGCACTTACTTATTCCAGGAAAATGTTTTTTATGGATTTAGTTATATAACAGTTTTGTGATTTTTATCTTATTTTATTTGACTGTCTTCTTTTGGCCCAAACTCAGGAAAATATTTAAGCAAATGATCCATGACAACTGATGATATTTAAACTTGTGCTTCAAATTTAGCACGTTTACATACTTTACCAAAAAGGGTCCCGATTCTACAGCTACCTATTCACACAATTAACATTAGAGCTGTGAATAATCCCTCTGTAATCAGTCCTATTGATTGACCCCTGTAGTTAAGTACATGGATAGGTACTTGAGGCTACCCCTAAGTTTGCTCTGTTTTTTTGTTTTGTTTTGGGTTTTTTTCAAGGAGGTCCAGGAGCAATACTGCATCACCCCAAGTTCTCACCAAGCCACAGCATCATCATCTTGCATTCCAACGAAGTCCAGACTGTCCCTTGCCAACTGAAAAGTCACATGAGTGGGCATTTGTATTGTTTCCTCGTGAGATTCAGTTTTTGTCATCCTGCTGATTGGGCAAAAGGTGTGAATCACGGCCAAAGGAAAATATGATTTGAATTCCATGGTGCCAGAAGGACCTTACAAGGCCACTTCATCTCATAGGAAGCCTTGTGCCAGAGTAAGAACTTTGGGGTTTTTTTCTACTTGGTTGGAGACCAGGTATTTCCATGTAGTTTCTGGCTGCAGCAGCTAATTGGGAAGTTGCATAAATCATGGGGATGTATAGAGAATTTAATGCTGGCTATGTATTTTATAGATCTATGATTTCAAAATATCTTGGGTATGAACATATCAAGAGGTGAATCATACAAAAATCATAAGAAGCACAAAAAAAATTAATTCAGCCACAAAAAGAATCAACACAGGAAATAGGTCTTATTACCAGAATGAGTGAACTCCTGGCTTAGCCTTTTTAGAGAATTTTTCATCATTTTGTTTCAATGGAAAATGTTCTTATTTGGTAGAAAGCATATACTTTCCTGGAAAAAGAAAAGAAAGTATAAAAAAATCTGGTGACATGATGAAATTATCATCAGGGGGAGGGGGGGGGGGGGGAAGGCCCCACCACCCACCACCTCCACTTTGAGAGAGCTTGAGAGAGTCCAGAGGAGAGCCCACACGCATGATCAGAGGTCAGGAAAACAGACCTTATGATGAGAGGCTGAGAGCTATGAGACACTCTTCAGCCTGGAAAAGCGCAGGCTCAGGGGTGATCTGGTGGCCACCTATAAGTTTATCAGGGGTGCTCATCAGGATCTGGGGGAATGTCTGTTCACCAGAGCGCCCCAAGAAATGACAAGGTCAAATGGTCACAAACTCCTGATGAGCATTTCAGGCTGGACATAAGGAAGAACTTCCTTACAGTTCGAGCCCCCAAGGTTTAGAATAGACTGCCACCAGAGGTGGTTCAAGAACCCACTTTGAACGCCTCCAAGAGAAATTGGATGTTTATCTTGTTGGGATCCTATGACCCCTGGGACAGGGGCTGGACTCAGTCTTCTGAGGTCTCTTCCAGCCCTAATGTCTATGAAATCTATTAAATCTTTTGACCACATTGATGTCAATAACAAAATGTCCATTCCCTTTAGTGGGACTGTTTCACCCTTTTTTATGTGCTTTATATAATAGGAAGAAGAGGAGAAAACCTTGTCTGGAATCTACAAAACATTGGTTTAGCATGAAAATGAGAACTTGCTTGATGTGGTCTTAGCTACCTTGGACGTTTTAATTTGTGTTGAACTCCTGTGTTTGTATGTGATATTTTGTTCCTCAAGTATGTCTTTAACCATCTAACTAGAGCGCTTCCCCCACCAACTTTGTCTTATGCTATATATTTTGAAATGTTTTTCATTTCCCTAAATCTACTGCTATATCCCCCAATTATGGCTATGGCTGTTTCCTTAAGGAGACTGGTTTCTGTATCCAAAATTCACCTTTCTAACCTCCGTCTATTTTTGCATAGCCTTGTTTGAAGCAGCATCACAGGATTTGATATAATATAAAGAAAAAATAGTTCCTCGATCTTATTTGTCTCACAAAAGTATTGTGAGGTGGGATGGGAGGGGTGCTGAATGATAACTGGTTACACTTAAATAAAGTTCCTCTGGCACAGATTAATCCTAAAAAAAAAACAAAAAACTTTCCAGTGGGCTTCCTCAATGATTTAGTGTCTCAACTACAGTGAAGAATATAGCCTCAGAAGTTGTACATGTATCTGTACATACACATATGCACATAAACCCACAAGTAACATTTATTCTAGCATAAAGCCCACATAAATGCTATTTACAATGAACCACCCTAATAATCAAGACTTGTATTATTGACAGGAAAGTGCTTAATGAATTGCTGTCTGCTTCAATTTTCCAAAGTTTAATTGTCAGAAAGAAGAATTTCTCTGTTTTCAAAGAGAGAGAATTAAGGAGTCTTATGTTAGTGCTGAGTGAGAGATGCCTTTATTAAATTTCAGGACTCTATTGAACCATCTGTGCTATGTGATAGGTTCGCAAGAAAAAAACAAAAGAATAATAATAATAAGGTAAGGTTTTGTAAAAAAAGGGAATTCATCAAATAGAAGTACTTCACCTAACCTTCAAAACAATTAAGCAATGAATGCTGACATATCTGCATTATTAGAGAAATGTTTATTCCACCCTTCCTCCTCCTCCTTTTTTTTAGGACAGCTGCTGCTTTATATTATTTCTCCTTTTTGAAAACTACATCAAGCAGCTGTTCTGCAGCTGATGACAAGGTTATTCTTTGGCAGAGTTCAAGAGAAAGAAACAGACAGGCTTTACTACTGTTTGTTGGAGAAAACACAAGAAACTCCAGCATACATAACTTCTGCTCAGAAAGACTGCTTGCACAGCAGGTATTGCTGCCTTTAGTTCTAGTGACTGGGGACTGACAATCTACAATATGAGGACAGCTGCATCACTACCTGCCTGTCATATAATACATAGATCAATTCTAAATAACTGAATGCAAAGGGACAAGTCCTTCTACAGTTGGGTAAAAGAGTAAGAAAATATCATTCCACTAACACACTTCTTTCTCCAAATCTCTCTCTCTCTCTTCAACCTTCCCTGAGAGAAAAGATCACATTCTTCTTATAGTCAGCTTTTTCAGTATAAACAAACAATACCTCAAAATGCTGACACCAGAGTGACAATTAGCCAGACTTGGGAGATAACACTTGCTGGAGAAAAGTGAATAAATTACTCTAGGGATTTAATATCTTTTTTTAATCGGACCATGAGTCCTTTGAATTTACTCCTGATTTGAATTTACTGTATGATTTCTTCCCCCCCGCCCCCGCAAGTTTCACAAATTCTTTGAATGGTCATGAGCATTCAATTGATGAAACAAGATGTGATCTCTGTTAGCTCACTGGTGCTGGACAATCAAATCAGATCATATTGTCATATTGTTACTGTTCTCTAATTAGATTTGTGTAACTCATAATAAGGGGCTTTCTGTGTCTTGGAGATAGTTGTTAGTTAAGGGAAATATAGAAAGTGAAAAAGATTAGGGAATAGTAATATTTTATTTCTTCTTTCTCCATTTCTTGGCCACATAGTCCGCCAAAGGTCCTAGTCTCAAATAAAAATAGAAAGCTTCATCATGTACAGGTTAGCATTAGGGCTGTGCGAAATTTTGCCAAATGTTTCATTTTTAAGATGTTTTGATGCATTTCAAGCTCAAAACAGCGAAATCGAAATGAAACAAAAATCTTCAAAATGAAATGAGGGCACTCGAATGTTCAAAGCAGCCCGGTGGTGGGAGGCAGGGGAAAGCCAGGGCTGTGCTCTGAGTAGCTCTGCATCTCCTTGGAGCTCAGCCTGGCAGTGGGAGGTGGAGCGCAGCCCTGGCTCTGCCTGCTTCCCACTGCTGGGCTGCACTCTGTGGGGCTGCAGAGCCCCATGGAGCGCAGCCCAGCAGCAGGAGGCGGACAGAGCCAGGGCTGCGCTCTGCCAAACGCCACCAGACTGAGCTCCACGGAGCCTGGTGGTGGTTGCGGGCTGTGCCCAGCACCAGTCCCAGGTGGCAGCGGCAGCCTCCTGTCATACAGCATAGATCTGGGGGCCCACATCGCTGGGGAGAGTTCGGCACAGCTCCGCAGCCCTCCTGGGGGTGTGGGCCCCAGATCTGCATGCCGGATGACAAGTGTCACAAGTTTTGCTTTTTGCACTTTGAGGTGCAGTTTCTGAGAAGCCTCTGCACCTAGCTCCTTGAAGCTTGGCAAGCTTCATGGCCACAGATGGAGCTACCATCCCTGCAATTTTCATCCAAATCTGGCAAGAAATGAGCAAGCTTTAGGCATTTTCAGGATTCCCCATTATAGTCTATGAGTAAAACATTGAAATGTATCGAAACAGTTTTGATGAAATGGGACAGTGCTTTGAAATGAAATGAAGCACTCTTCCTTTGAAATGGTGAAATGGATGTCAAAGTGAAATGATGGTGTTTCACACAGCCTTAGCTAGCTTGGACTGGTAAGTCCCTTTCTTCTCAATGTATACCTACATAATACTTGTAGATGTTGCACTGCATTGCAAGTGCTGCACTGTATGTCAGGGCTCTGGTGAAAGAGAGGAGGGCTCTGGTGAAAACCCCAAGCCAGGGCTCCCAAATCCTGTTAAGTGAAGTCCAATTTCACATAAACATACTTTGTACATTATTATATCACTGACCTGTAATATTCTTCCATCACCACACCGCACAAAATAATTGACTATTCATATGTGCTCTTAGCTGCAAAGGGCTGATTGGATTCTTGCCTGGTTAATTCAGCTACTTCATTGCTAATGCTCTGGTGAGAAATTTGAGGAAATTTGTTCTCCTGATAGTTTGTGTTATATTAAAATATGCCATGTTCATTGCAAGTCTGTATGTTTGTGTGTGTGTTCATGTGTACACACTTAGAAAAGACTTTCTACAAACAACCATGTGAATAAGACTTGATTGACTTAAAATTCATAAGATATCTTGGGTGGGGGAGGGGGAAGTCTGATATCTTTTATTGGAACAACTACAGGGTTACTGAAAGAAGCATTTTAGACATGTTTTCAGATGCAGAGTACCCTTCCTCGGGTGTATGCACACAAATTTAATGCACTTGTCAGGCTGTACCCATTCTGCAGAATAATGGGATTTATTACTACCCCAGTTATATGCCATGGCATTTCAGGATAAAATACAGAGGCTTATCCTTTTTGCAGTGGCTCGCTATTCAGGGCATGCAGTTTGCCAGATCAGTCATGAAAGTAGAAGTTGCTGAGGGATTCAAATTTCTGTAGCCCTTAACTGCTAAAATGTGTATTTTCTCTCCTTACACCAGATGCATGCAACCAAGGGGCTGTGCAAACCTTCTCTACAGGGCAACTGAGCGTCTGAATCTCTCACAGTTTTCTCCTTGGCCCAAATTCCTGAGACTCACTTTCAGCTCAGGAAATTGTCAGTTGATCCCCAGTTTGTCAGCCAAGAAAATGTTGTTACATAAACATGTGGGGATACAAGTACATTTGACATGAACATGTATTAAATCAGGGCTGTCTACTTTCTAAATGGCTGGCGGCTGAATGCCACATAGGCCACAATAGTGAGGGCCACACCATTAGGAGCCATAAGATCCCAGGGCCTCATACCACATGCCACCCCCCCCACACTTGAACTAGGGTTGTGTGCTCTGGTTCTCCTCACCCCATTGCACTGCATATTCAGCCATCCCTTTGCCCCACTGCACTACGGTGCATCTCAGAATTTGTAAAGGTAGTGGTGAAAGTATCACAATGGTCTCTTCCAACCATTTTTATTATTATTCTTTCCTGTAGTTTTCCTCAAAAAAATTGTGTTCTCTGAAATGTCTTGCATGGAGTTGTAGCACAGTATCATTGTTTCCATATAGAATCATATCCAGCAGAGTGCTATGTATTGAGGTCTTACCCAGTGAAAATATTGGATCCCCATTCATATATTCCTATATGAGTGTGTTCAGACACATGTGATCATGCTGCAGACGTGTCTATGGCGCAATGTACCACATGTTCAGCTGTTCTCCTCCATGCTGCAAGGGAGCAGCATGGGGTGGGGGTGGAGGGTTGCAAAAATCCTGTGCAAAAAAAAAAAAAAAAGAAGCAGCAGCAAAGCAAAGTGGTGCACGTGGGGGCAGTGTATGCCACTCAAAACTGGAGCCTGGCTGGCCAGAGCCATACTGCAGCTGCCAACCAGGCTCCAAGCAGCAGGATTGCCACTACTGCAAGCCTGGGAGGCCCCCAGGACCCCAGGTAAGGCTGCTGGGGCTAGGTCAGTGCTGGCCCTAGCCTCCCCTTCCCCAACCAGGGTAACCTGCCAAGCGCCAGAGCACACACGGTACGCATATTCCCTGGGGACAGTTAGCAGTGACATTAGGTGCATTGCTGCTAATCGTCCCTGGGGAAGCTAACATGCACACTTGTCTAGACATGGCCCATGTGTACAGAATGACACACAAAATGCTTTTAGTGCAGTGGTGCTCAACCTTTTCCACAGTGGGCTGGATGGGCAGTGCCTGGTCTGACCCTGGGCTGGAAGGTTGTTCTGATTCAGCCACCATCCAGCTATGTGGAGGGAGGTCTGGGGAGGACAGCTGACCCTAAGCCTGGCTCTGCAGGGGGTGAAGAGGTCTTCACTTGGCCCCATGGAGGAAAAGGGGCATGGTGCAGCCTCATGGGCGAGGGGGAAGAGGCAGCATAACCCAGCCCCCAACCTGTTCCCAAGGAGAGGAAGGGGGTGGAGCCTGGCTCTGACCAGGTGCATGGAACTTTGGGTTTGAGGATTTGGCAAGGGTGAGGGTCGCTATATTAATGGTCACCACTCCCCCACCACCAAACTTCCTGACCCATTGGGAAACTTGTTGGCCAGCTGATATGACTCCAAGGGCCACATTTAGCCCATGTCTGGAGGTTAAGCACCAGACAGGTTTTAGTGGATTCTTTCTAATGATGAACAGAATGTTAAAGCAGTTCTGGCCTTTTAACTTATTTGCATAATTCTTTTATCTCCTTCACTTTATAGTTGCAAACATGGGAGAACATTTAAAGTATGTGCACTCCGTCCATATCATTGAGACAGAATTTATCTCTAACTTGTATATTACTAAAACTCTTTCAAAAAGAAAATATTCTTAAAAAAAAAAAAAAAATTCCTCCTGGGCAAAACTGAGCTACTTTGCATTTTCCCCCCATAATTTTTCTTTTCATTATATGTTTATTGAAGTGAGCTTTTAAATTTGTGACCTCTGGTTACAGAGGTGTATTAGGTTTTGGGTTGTTTTTGTTTTTTTTTTAAGATAGAGTCCTAACATTTCAAACCACATTACTGCAGCCTGAAAAATCTTTCAGTTGCAGTAAAAAATGGGAAAGCTAAAAATATGGGTGGAAGGATAGAAATGGATCGAGCTTTATCTTCCAAATTACATATGCGCCTGCACATAACACAAGCTAAATGTGAACAGTAAAACCGCAATCTATTTTGCTAGGTTTAGTGAGCATTGTAAATTCCTAGATGGATTACTTATAATGACCTTCCTTATCTTATCATATTCATATCTTTTATTCAAGGCCAGAAAGGATAAAAGGAAGGTGTTTCAACTGTACAAAGCCACCTTCATGTATCTTGTCTGCTCCTGGCTAAAGGATTTGGATTACAGAAAATTGAAGCTTGCTCAAAGCCTTTTGCTTTGGTTGGAATACTAGGGGACATCTTTTGTGATTATGGTTTATTTTTAGGTAAGAACTTACAAAATTCAGGCTTGATTGTATTTGACAAGAAAACTGAAGCTACAGTTAGCTAGTTAATTCACTAAAAACATTCTACAACTATCAATTTTTTATTTTTTTTGGTAGCATTCATGAAAGTTCAAATAGAAATTGTGAAAATCTTCCTCCTTGCTTTTGTAGTCTGTAAAATTTCAGGAAAAGATCATGTGATTAAAGACCAAGTTTTAAAATGTTATTTAGATGCCTCATTCCCATTGTAATCAATTAGAATTAAGTGCCCTAATTCCATTGAAAAAATTGCCTGAATGTTGATGAAGTTAGAAGCATCATATCTCAGGATAAACAAGGCTAAGTCTGAGCTTTTATCATATTTTATTTTTGGAAGTATTTATTCTCCAGAAAAAAATTAGTTTTGGTTGGATCAAATCTCTTTGTGATGTTCTACTTTGCATGGATTACTTAAGCATTTGCTGAGCTGGAAGAATGACTTTATGGTCCAGTGCAAGGTAGGACATCTAAGTATACTATGCAGAGTGGAAGTGTCTACAGTGGTGATTGAAATAAATCTCCCTTGGAATGCCTGAGAGTGTGCTATAGTATAGTATTCTAGGAGATAGAGGGCAAGGTACAGGACAGCTGTGTGCCAGTTCATCCTTCACCTTGGAAGAGTATTCTAATTCCTGGACTGTTGGCTATAGGAAACTCATTCTTGTCTGAACAAATTGTAAATCTGCTCCCTTGTTCCCTTGTTTTTTTTATTAAATATGCCAACATAGAATACATAAAAAAAAATCTTGAAAGGGTGTAGGCTGTTGAGGTCAAACACAACACTTCTTTCACCCCCACCTGAATACTCTTGGTTTGTTTTTGGCAAGTTAAGAACTATGACATTTATAACCTTCCTGGTGCTGATGTGTTAATATTATTATTATTATTATTATTATTATTATTATTTGGGGGATCAACTATCGCCATGGGCGGGTCTAGGATTCTGAAAAGGGGGTGTAGATGGTGAGGTGCTGTAACAAGGTGCATGGATCAAGGGCTAGATCCTAGCTTCAGGGGGTTGGAAGGTAAAAGCCTCGATGTGAAGGATCTATGGCCAGCCAATGGGGATGATTGGTTGGCCCTGGAGGAATTCAAACAGTTCCCAGAGAGATGATGCTGAGGGGGGAGGGAAGCTGAGAAGAAAGTCTACACTGAAACACTGGTGAAGTCCTTGACTTGGATTAAAGGACTTGTGCACCCACTGGATAAAACCTGACTCACGGAAAGCTGCAGAAATAGTGACGCTTGTGGCTCTAAAGCAATTCTGCATTGTTCTCCCAGTAGAAGCCTGAAAGTTGCCACTGGGTGACCCACTTGGAGGAAGCCACCCAGAAGTAGAGGACTTCAGGGAGGTGGAGTTAAACTGTCTAGATTCCTTGGAAGGCCAGCAGGTCCTAAGGTCAGGAATACTGGACTGCAGAGGGAACAGGAAGTGTCTCTAAAGAGGCCTACTACTTCCTTCTCTGAGACCCAGGTAGGGGGAAGGAACTTGAGTGGCCCCTCTGGAGACAATAGCTACTTGGGGAATCCCCACAGACCAGGAAGAGGAAGGGATGCTTCAATAACTCATTTCCAATATCGGGTGAAGGGTTATCAATATTTGGACTGCCCTCAAATGTCTTGTGTGTATGCCCACGCCTGTGTCAGAGCCATGGAAGAAGAGCCCAGACCAGAAGGGATATGTGGTCCCAGTTAAGATATGGGATGTCTATGTTGAAGGGCTGATAGACTTGGGCACTAGCTCAGGGGCAGGCCATTATTTCAGGCAGAGGGCTGTTTACCAAGTTTTGGCAAGCTGTCAAGGGCTGCATGGGTAGCCCTACCACTTGACAGGTGCTCTGCCCCCTGGTCACCATCTTGGGACTGGGAGCCCTGCCCCCTTAACCTATAACCTTTGCCACCAGAAGTTTCTCCCATGCCCCCTGGAAGTACTCCTTTGGGGAAGAGGGTTTGCCATCTTAGAGAAAAAAAAACTATATACTAAAAATCAAACACCCATAATAATATATTTTAATTTAATTTACAATATATATTTTTGTCCTGATTTGTGTGCGTTTGTGCTGTAGATGCAGAAGTAATTGAATAATAGCTCAAAATGCAGTCTTACTCGTACATTATGTGGGGTGCAGGGCTGTTGGGAGGATATGAGTGGGTATAGGGTTTGTGAGAAGCTGTGGGTGTCTGAGTATGGGGGTTTGTGGGTATGGGTATGGTATTGTGAGTATGGGAGCCACAGGGAATGGAGTGGCAAGTGGGCGGGCAGGGAAGTGGGGAAAGTGGTGGTGGGGGAAGGGGGGAGGAGTGGAAGTGAGCAAGCAGGTGGGCATGGGGCCTGCACTGATGTCCTGGGCCCAGAGCAGGGCAGTAGGAGCATGGGGTGCAGGCTGGCAGGGGTCTATGACAGGGAACCCCAACCTCTTTATACTGCAGACCTGCAAACTATATAATTTACAGATTTAAATTTACATGTTTAAATTTAATTTTTATGGGTTGGGGGGTGGGGTTGTGAGGATCAGAATAGGTTAGGGCACTGGGGGAACCTACAGGGGAGGGGGCTGTGGAGGTGGTAGCCCTGGGGGACCCAGCTGGGAGCTGCCCAGGATGAAAGGGCTCTGCTGCCTTTCCTAGGAGCAAGCAGCAGAGCCACCTCCCCATCCTCTGCCACGGGGATTTCCCTGCCTGCTTCCATCCGCAGGCAGGGCTTGAGGGTCCTGCCTGGTCTGGAGCAGGCCCTGGTACCTGGTGCACCTTACTGGGCATGGCAGCAGGAAGGGGCACACAGAGCTAGCTGCCTCCCTGCTGGGGCTGCCCTGCCACCCACATGTGACTGCCAGTGGTGGAAGCCATGGCTTGGTGCTTGGGAACCCCGGTACATGGAACTGGGCTGGGCTGGGATGTGCCAAAAGGGAGAGAGGGGAGCTGGTGAAACTCCATAGAGTCCCTGCTGGCTGGTACCCCGTGCTCCTGCTGCCTTGTTCTGGGCCCCACTGATGCTGGCTCCGGGGCACCAGCATGGGCCCCACATTCCCATCTGGCTGCCACAAGCCAGCCACTCCCAGCCCCACAGTATAGGTCAGGAAGACTGCAAGCAGCCCTGACCCTGTGCACCCTGTGCTCGCCTGTCCAGTCTGAGTAGTGACCATGGGGAACACATGTGCATGAGAGAAAAGCAGCCCTCCGTCTCCACACTGCTGGCACTCCCTGCTGCAGCTGGCAGGAGCCCATGCAGGGCTGCCTGCATCTCTGCTGCATCACTGGCACACCATGTGGCAGCAGTGGCAATGGAGAGCAGCACAGGCAGCCCCGCGTGGGCTCCAAGTGACTGCAGCAGGGAGTGTTGGTGGCGGGGAGGCGAGGGGCTGCTTTTTCCCTGTGCTGAGCACCAGTTTGTTCCCTCCTGCTGCTGCTAGACTGGGCCCTTCAAGGTGGTTACAAATGGCTGCTGAGATGGAGGAAATAACCCCTTCCCTCTCACTGCCGCTGGTCAGTGCTTGCTATGGCCGAACGCCCAGAGCCTGCATTGTGCTAGGCTGTGGTGCAGCTCCTGCACCGCCACTTGTGAGCTGCCCTGTGGCTGCTCCACATGGCCACTGCTTCCATGTTGGGCAGCTTACAAATGGCAGTGAAGGAGCTGCACTGCAGCCTAGAGGTGGCATAATCTCCAGATGGGCAGGTGCAGCCAACACCCCCAGCTGCTGCTCAGCTCATCCACTTCATTCCAGGTGGTGTTAAGTCTAGGGGCAGATGGGGAAGGCTTCACTATTGCAGGAGCCTGCCATAGCTTCCCCTGGGTCCTACTGCCCCTGGCTGCTGTCATCTTTGATAGGTGGCTAAGGGCAGGTAAATATTCATTTAAAAAAAAAATTTAGGGGCCCTGCGGACTAGATAAAATGGTGTGGTGGACTGGCTCTGGCCCACAGGCTATATTTTGCCCACACTGCTCTCACTAGACCTTTGTCCATAAGCAGTTTGTGAATCTGACACCCCAGTAAGTGAATGGGTTATGTGACATGTATTCATAGAGATGACTGAGGAGGAAGGGAAGCTGAGAAGAGAGATAAAGTCAAAACACTGAGGTGAAAACCTTACCCTGGATAGTACAGGTAGTGGGGAGGGGAAGGGAAGGTTGGTTGTTGATGTTTTCTCATTCTGTTTAGTTCAAAGTAGGAAAGGGTAAAGGCTGGCTCCTAGGCCTGGCTACAAGAGCAGCAACCTGCTACAGGCGCAATATCACATATGACTCAACACATACTTTTCCCTAGTTAAAGAGAAACTATATGTTTTACTAAAATAGTAGGGGACTAGTGCTATACCAATATAACTATTGGAATGGGCACTGATTTGCTAGAATATATATAAAGATTTTAAAAATCCCTGGCCCTTTTCCAGTCCTCTGGCACCACACCAGAGCACCACAAGTGCTTGTAAAGCCATGCCAGGAGTCCCGCAATGACCTCTGCCCATTCCCTCAGCACTCTGGGGTGGAGGTCGTCAGAAACAGCTGACTTAAATACGTCCAGTCCCTCCAGAAGTTCCCTGACTAGATCCTCACTGACCCTAGGCCTGGGTGCACCTCCCCCGGGGCCTGAGGGGGTCCCAGCGGACGGGCTGATCTGGTCCCTTCTCAGGAAAATGGAGGCAAAGAAATCGTTAAATAGGTTAGCCTATTGTCTGGTGCGACAACCAGATTTCCTAGTGTGTCTTGCAGAGGCCCCACGTTACCGGGTAAAGAAGACCTTTAAGAAAGGACTTTTTGTTGTCCTTAATCTGGGTAGCTAGTCCCAGTTCCATCTCCGCCTTGGCCTTCCTGACTGCCTCCCTGCAGCCCCGAGCAACCGAGGTATAGTCCTCCCTGGTGATGGCCCCTCCTTTCCATTGCGTGTACGCCTCCCTTTTAGCTAGGGGATGTTCCCATATGCCTTTGGTGAGCCATGGGGGCTTTTGCGCCCTCTTGCCCCCTTTGACCCTTGTTGGGAATACCTCCCTTTGGGCATGGAGGATCGTCTCCTTAAGGAACGACCATTCTTCTTAGACACCCGACTCCCCTCCCCTCCGGGACCTCAGTACTTCCCCAACTATTCTTCTTACCTCATTAAAAACTGCCATCCTGAAGTCCAGGGCTACTGCCTTGCTGCTGGCTTTTGCCACCTTGTGCTGGATGATGAATTCCAGCAGGCGATGATCGTTGTCGCCCAGGTGGTCAAGCACCCGTAGCCCCCTCACGAGGTCATCGCCTGTGGCCAGCACCAGATCCAACAAGGTGTCTCCCCTGGTGGGGCTGTGCACCTCCTAAGTTAGATGGAGGTCCTGTATCTCAGCTAGGAACCTACATGAGCTGTCAGACCTCGCTTATGGCTCTTCCCAGCAGATGTCTGGAAAGTTCAGGTCCCCCATGATGACCACGTCTTTTGACCTAACTACCTCCATGAGCTGACTTAAGAATTCCTGGTCTAGCTCTTCCCCTTGGTTGGGTGGTCTGTAGTAGACCCCCACCTTTAAGTCCCTTTCCCTTTGACTCCCTTGTTTTCTAACCCAGAGCACTTCCGTGTGCCCCACATCTGACCTTGTGCTACTAGATGAGGAAGTGTATTCCTTCTTGATGTAGAGCGCTACCCCCCCCCCCTTTCCTCCCTGTCCTGTCCCTCCTATACAGCCTGTAGCCCTTGATATTTACCGCCTATTGTAAAATAGTACTGGTGTTGGGCAGTACTATCCTATGCCAGAGTTAATTAGTTTTCTGCAGCCTAATAGCATCACTCATGTAGGTGGTAACGCTTTACTGTGGAGCTAATTAGGCAACATTGCAGTAAGTGTTTAATGTAGATGCACTCAGTATGTCTTCTCCCCAAGACAGCATGTTTGGTACATTGACTTTACTTCAAAGATTTCTTAAACTGAGGAGTGTCAACTGTTATCTGTTCTAAATATTGTATCCACAACCATAATGGTCATGCACAAGCGTGCGGGCAGATGACTTTTTTTTGCCATTGCTGACCATTTAAACAGGAGTCTATCGTTAAATTCATATGGACTGCTATAATCATACCTCATTACTAATGTGCGGGCCGGGAGCGGTCTGAGGCCTTCGGGGGCGCGCGGTGGGCTGTGGCCAGCAGCCCTGGCACGTGGGTCGGGGAATGCAGGCCGGTGGACTAGAATTAGGCATGGACACATAGCGGTTGATTAAAGATTATTTTACTTACACCGTAGATGGTCGCGGTGCAGGCAGGAGAAAACTTCGCTTAAGTTGCAGTTACAAAACTCATATGAACAAGACCCATAGAAGAACTCGAGCCTCTTGAAATAACTCGGGGAGAGCTCTGGATACACACACACACACGGAGTTTGCTAGGATCCGTGGAACGAGCGCACAGGGAAGGGTATGTCGAGGGATTAGGCGGCGACGGGGAGAGGCTAGAGGTTGATCAGGCCCCTGTATCCTCCTTAAGGCACACGCTGGGTTTGTTAGGCTCCGCAGCGCTCAGAGTTCTTCACAAGATGTGAAGTCCTCCTTCTCCTCCTCCAGATGGTTGTGGAGTCCTCCAACTTGGGTGGAAACCACTCAAGCCTCTTATACGGCTAGCAAGCCAATCGCTAGCTGCCACATGGGAATAATTTAGAAACAGTCAATAGTGGGAAACAAATTTGCATGCGAATGGTGGGAACTCCTTTGCACTGGGGTTTTCTCCATGCAACTGAGAATTGCACCATGCAAAGAAAGCTCCTCGTGGCGGTAAATAATTCTGCAGTGCCGAAGCACATACAAAATCATACCCTTGGGTTAGGACAACTAAATGGAAATTTCTTGTTACCCTTTGAAATTTAAATCCATCAAATACTGTTAAGACATTAGTCAATGGTCTGAGGTCCATGATGGGAGCATTTTTTCAAATGCCATTCCTTTTTGCATTTGATAAGTTGTATTTCAGGCGAAAGTAATTAAACTTTAAATGTTGTAAACTCTGGGTAGTGATATGTATTTCCAATTTTGCATAAAACTTTACTTATTGTAAAAATGACAGCATTACTGGATTTAAATAATCTTTCTTCCTTTATCTGACTTATCACAATTTCACATCAATTAAAAAAAACAAAACAACCCAAAACTTTGTATTATAGATAAAACTGGGTGATTACACCTATAGTTTACATGGACATTGTAACACCATATGCTATTTAGATAACTGATACTTAACAGTATCTTATTATAAATCATTTTTCACTGAAATATAATTTAAATTTTGTGAATTGTAAATCTTTATTACTAAGATTGGACTTACACTAAAGGAATCATTTATCAGAATTATAAGCATTTGGGACTTTGGAAGAAGTATGTAATTGTCTCACACAAAGGTATTTGAATGCTTCCGAATAGTTAATATAGCTTTCTCACAGTCTTTGAACAGTAGTAATAATTTCCCACTTGTGTTTTACAGATGGGGGAATGAGGTGCAAATAGGCTAAATGTCTTCACCAAATCACACGAGACTTCTGTGGCTAGATGAAGAATTGAAGCCTGTTCTCTGAAGTGGATCAGCTGTGCTGGGACATATCCTGGCACAGCTGATCCCACTCTAAAGAAGACATCTGTTTATAGCTTAAGTATTGAATTAACCTCTCCCTTTTAAGGGTGGCTTGATAAAATGGAAGTAGGATCCTGATGGCCTTGGTCAGGAAGGAACTTAAAAATTTAGGGATGATGTATGAATCTGCTGCTTTGCTTTGGTTGCTCACCATTTTCATCTTCATATGAGAAATGTTCTTCAAATAAAATATGACACTTCTTTAAGTCATGGTTATCTTTGTCTTTCCATTTTTATACCGCTGAAACCAAACCTGTATTATCCTTTCTTAGGAATGTATTTTCTCCTTTTATTTTCTTCATTTTAGAAACATATTGAAAAAAATCTTTAATGAAGGTTGAAATACGCCCTGTAATTCTATGCTCAATATTTTTCTTTCTTTTCTAATTATCCTAAAAGCCAGACTCCTGCTTATTTTTATGGGTCTCTCAGCTTTCCTTCTTACCAGAGATAACTAAGTAATTTCAAAGCAAAGTACAGTCTTATAACACAATTAGAAACACTGGGAATTTAAATACTACACTAAATGAGCAAGGTAAATAACTATTTCTGCCTGAATATAACAACAGTATGAGGAAGTAATATCGATATTTTTTGTACAGCACGTCAGTCACGGAAAAAAAAAATACTGTTATTCAGATTTAGGGATTAATCTTCATAAATCAACAGCTGATTATTTCACAACCATTTAATTGGTAAAAAATTTATACAGAGGCTTTTGAAGGTATTTCCTATTAAATTAGAAATATATAGGCCATAACACGTTCAATATAGAACAGTCCCTGCAGAATAAAAAAGAAAATGCCTCTCTCAATTCACTAAGGAGACATTACCAAACATTCAAATCTTGTTGTCTACAACCCATATTTATCTTGTGTTTATTAAACAGTGCTCTTTGGCATTTTTAATCAGGAAAATAAGAGATCTCTGTTCCAGATATGCCATTAATGTTACCACATTTAATTTTCTATTAGTGTTTAAAATGCAGTTCTGAGTTTGTGGGGTTATTACTTGATTATAACACTTTTTCTCAATTCTAAAATTCAGACAACCTTGGAAGAGACACTGGGTACCTATACATGTGCCCGATGCCTGCACTGACATGCTAATTAGCATATGTCAGAGCAGACTTAAGACGACTCCAGCAGCCTCGGCATCATGTGTATTCAACATGCCCTGCTTCAAAATGGTAGTAGGGATACTTTTTAACTGTCATTTTGAAGTGCGGGATGCTGAATACACATGATGCTGTGGGTGCTTTAATTAGAGCAGCTCCCAAGAGCCACTCTGAAGCACCCTTCTTCCCCCCCACCTCAGAGCATTTGTACAGATGCCCATTATTTTTACATATAGGTTGAAACTTCTAGATTTGAAATGGCAAAAGGAAAATATTCAAATGTTGTTAACCATCATTCCACAGCAATCCTGCTACTAAAATAGAAGGCCTAAGCCTCCATTCCTGAAAACCAAAGTATCCATGACTGCAGTCAGGGGGCATCAATGTACATCAGGCACCAAAAGTTTTTCTACCTATGTGAGTAGAAGGAACAACAATCTTACAGTCTGGGCTGATCACTAAAACTGGCTACATGCTCTGCTACCTTATTTGCTGCCTCCTTATCCTTCTTGGGAATCAGGATCTGTTCTATGGAAGGCCACTGGATTCTGGGTAAAACTAATGTGATATTTCTTAGGTATGACAGTGGCATAGTTTTTTTCTGCTGCCAGGTTTCTCTAACATATACCACCTGATATCCACTTGTCACAAACTTAGGATATCCTGAGCAATTCATGGAGCATCACATGCGTTTTCTTGAATATGTTTTACTTACTTGATGTGAAAAGTCTTTATGTCCAGGTAGTGCCAAGCAGTATTTATCCTTATCTTTATTATGTTTGTATAACTTATGGTATTTGATGGGAATGTAATCTTTGTGTATCCTATTTTGGATGTTAGTAGGGCAATGATTAACCTAAGTGTTACTCACTTATTCACACTTGAGATAAGTAATCACTGTAAATTCATATCTGACATGAGTAAGTCTAATGGCCAATCTAATAGACCCTTGCAGATATGGTCTAAGGAACTTGAGTTAGGCTGTTTTATTTAAATTACATTTGAAAAGAAGAAATTGGAAAGAATAACACCTAAGAGCAGGCTGTTCGGAGAAGGAATTTTTCAAAGTGGTGAAATTGTGATACAGGATTTATGTCTGAAAGGATGCAAATATTCACCTGGTCATAATTGGATCAAGAAAGAATTCTTGTCTGGTTAAAAAAAACAAAAAACCAAAAAGAAAAAAACAAAAAACAACCCTCCCCCACACCAAAAACCCAAAGAAAATACACTTTTAGGTGGCAGAAAGTTATATGAATTGTACATGCACACTAAGACTTTGATTAATTTATGTAAATGGCAAGGGGAAAAAAAAAAACATACTTAAGCCTTGTATGAGGACAACTACTTACCTTTAGTTTGTTCCCCAGCATAAGAAATAACTTTAGGTCTTTCGCCAATGGGTGGAGTGAAACAGGCTAACAGGAGAACTTGCAGAAAGCGTAGAAAAGAAGGTCAGAGGCAGAAGCTGCTTTCTAACGTGTTGTGCTGAATAGAAGTTGCCTTGTTAGGTCCAAGATGTGGGATAGGATCAGATCATGGACCACTGGTATGATATTTCTTTTTTGTTTGTTTTGTTCTTATCTTTCTGTCTGTATCTCAGCATACGGTCACTGATTCATGTTTACTTTTGTTTTTATAATAATTTTTTTTTTTATAACTTACTATTGTCTGTGATAGCTGGGATTTTAGGGTATTTGACCACACAAACAAGTCTTTTCCAAAGAATGGGAACTCTGTTTTCTGAGCACATGGCCAAAGAAGGGTATGATTCTTTTAGTTAGCAGAATCCCCTTTTCTAAGAAATGGCAGACCTGGGTGAGGTGGATAAAGCTGTCGGTCAAGGAGGTGATCGTTGAAGCGTCTCAGTCTCTGTGGTAGGAAGCGGATGAGGTAGAGGGGTTTGGGGATGACATACACCTCTGAAGGTGCAAGAACAACCTTAGTATGTGTCTCAGAAGTGCACCCGACTGTATTCAGGGTCGGTGTGTATCACACCCTTTAGTTCAGTAGCAGTGAGAAAAAAAAATCTTTTTACCTTCTCCTTTTGGCTACTTGAAACTTTCTTTTCTTTGCTAATATCCCCTCTCCAAGCACAGTAGGGAAGGAATTGAAAGAGTAGATGATTGGCCTGACCGCTTCCTTGCTGTGTGGTACATTTCACCTCCAGGAGGAAGTCATGGTGCAAAAGATGTGGGATTGGACCTGTACAAAGAAATTCAGAAGTTCAGATATAGAGAATGATACTGGAGTACTTTGAAGAAAACGCAAGTGGAAAGGGAAGAAAGAGTTAGATGATAAAGAAGGAGAGAGAGGGGCATAGAGCTGAGATCCAGAGAAAAGGAAAGGAAGCACTAGGACGAAGAGGATGGGTAGATTTGAGGCGAAGGAGTCAGGATCCCCAGTCCTTTCCCCAGACTTGCCACTGGCTTGTTGTGTCATTTTAGGAAAGCCACTCCCTCCATCTATCCCTGCCTCAACTTACTTGTCTTTAAATAAGCTCCTGGGAAGGAAATGTCATAATGGCTAATAAATTATTTCTAGATAATATGAGGCAGTCTGAATCAGAAAAGTTCCTTGTGCTTTAGGGACTCATCCATACAAAAGTCACTCAAGGAATTTCTTAGGCCTGGCAGTTGTAAAATTCCTAGCTGCAGTCACATAACTTGGAGTGGGCGAGTGGGACACCATCACTAGGTACCAACTTAAAGGTGGCACCAGAATGGTGGCTCCCTGGGGAGTCCCTGTGGCTGCAATAGTGGCATCTCTGTACTGCAATATAGCAGCAGCTGGGTACAGGGGCTCTGCTGCTGCTGTAGCTCAGCACAGCACTCTTTACCAGCAGCACTGAGGACTCAAAGTCCTTGCTATAGATAATATGTTATGTTTTGTGGCTGCTTATAGATGTAACTCCCCCACCCCCCAATAAAAAAACAGCACTTTACTTTAAACTTGGTACGCACCTGTGCCAAGTCCTGAGCATGCCCAGAAGAGACATTTTATTAGTTGGCCTTGGCTTGCCCAATGTCACCTGATCTATACAGACAGACACTGTGGGGGCAGGTTGAAGTAATGCACTGCCTTCTCTTGTAAAGTGCATTTTTGGGGGTACTGGTGTTTTGTTTTTGTTTTTTTTTCATATCTGTCAGCAGCCATAATTCTTCCCCTGCTTTCCAGCTCTCAGCACCCTCCACAGTATTTAGCTCAGGGCTTGTCCCTCTTCCACAAGCCTTGCAGAGTTGTTTTACCTAGGATGCAAATGTTAGCAATGTTATATGATGCATTTCTCCAATTATTTTGTAAATACATGCATAAAATGTTAGCAACAGATTGCAAGATGTACATCGAAATGATCGGTCTCTTTATTTCTGAAGGTTCTGTTTAAATATCCTGTGTTAAAAGAATGGAAAAGCCCAACATTGATCTATAGTATTTTCCTCAATCTTATAGGAAGAGAGAAGTGTGCTGAGGAATGGGATTTTGTGCACAGGGGCTTGCAGACTGCAGCTGGAGTGGATTATGTTAATTGGAGAGCGAGGCTTATTTTTTTATTAGTCACTAGCAAATTGCCCCTCAAGAATGACGGTGGGGGTGGAGCACCACCATGGTTGTAGTCCAATGACAGTGGAGATGGGGGGAGTGGGGGGTGAGGCCAGCTCCACACCGCCACCACCCTGTGCCAACACCACCTCTAAGGAGAAGCAGGGCCAGCGGGGGATGAAGCCAGCAGTGCTGGCCTTGCCTCCCCCTGCTCCATCCCCTCTGACCCTACTGTCATTCTCTTGCTGCTCCTCTCCCCCTGCCAATGCATCCCCTCGGTCCCTGCCATCATGGTGGCACTCCATCCCTTCCATCATTCTGGATGGGCAATTCACTCCACGCACAGTACTGGCTGAAGCCATGTCCCCCAAGAGTGTTACAGATAGACAGATGCATGGACAGATGGACTAAGCCCTATATATATATTTGTGTTCATTTGGCTTGTTACCCTCAATCGATGGAAAAATCTCCTGGGGCCTGATCCACAGTCCATTAAAGTCAATGGAAAGACCCCTCCAATGGACAGAAAGTAGGCATTAGATCAGTACTGGAGCCTTAGGCTTTTTATTAATTAGTAATATAAATAAACAGCTTTAAATTACTTTGTATGAGAGTTATTTCCTTACACTTCAGTAGTATTATGATTGGACTTAATGTAGTGTAAGGCCAGGAATGATCCATTGTATTCCCTTGCGGGTGTGTCCAAGTCCACTTATGACAGTCTCTTCTCTGGGCTGATATTATTTATTATGACAAAAATGAGCAAATATTCAGTAAACTGTTGGTATGTGGTTTAGGTACATCCAACTTTAACGTACTTCAATTTATCATCAACACAGCACAGATTTAGCTGTAAATGAGCTATTACAACACACTTTTTAAAAATATGTGTTTGTCTTTTTTAATGTGATTTTAAAAAAAGAAGAATATATAAGCATTACAATTAATTCTTTGTTCATCCACAACAACTTTCAGCAGAGGAGCTCGGGGCAATTTAGTCTTAATTTTACCACATTAAAGGCTGATCAACATTAAATACTTAAAATATGCCAAGACCATTTGAAAGATCACTGTTTTCCTGCAAATTAGAATGGGTGTTTCAAGTTCACTGTTTGCTTTTTTCCATTGAAAATGGCAATTCGCTGAAACTAAAACTTTTCTTTAGAAAGAACTTTACACAACTCTCCTGAAGAAAGTTTTGAAATTATTAAAATGTTCCCTTTTGATTGGATTAATAATGAAAAGGGGCTTATTTTCTCAGAATAACTATTCATTTACAATTACAATCATTTTATTATAAATAATTTTTTTAATTGGCATAAAACGTGTTGATAAGAGCAACATGAAATATTTGCTTTACTCTATCCAGTATGTATTCTCTTTTCCAAATTTGAGTTCCCAGAGATTTGTTTGTCTCAATTTTTTTATCTCACCTTTTTCCTGGGATGGGAAAATAATTTTTTGCCTCTCTCTCTCTCTCTGATTGCTGGAAATACTGATTCCTTTTACTACTGACCCTGGCATTATAATCACTTATAAAATTAGGTAAAATGAGGTGTAGAGAGCTACTCGTTAACATTGATAGTAGGGGAAAGAAAAAGGTCGACCGAGATAAGAAAATGTGACAGTTGTACTGCCTACCTGAGTAACAAATTGGAGGCTTCACTCAGATATATAAATCAACTGAGGTTTTGCCCACAAAAGAGCAGATAATTAGTTTATTTAAAAGTCAGGCAAGTTACTGACTGATTCTAATGCCACAGTAGATTTATTTAGAGGTTTGAAAAGAGCTCTGAAAATGGAAAGACCTAAGAAAGTGCTAAGCTATAATTACATTTTTTTTATATTTGAAACTCTATATTTTTTATGTACTGCTGCCTGAAGTACTTAACCGTGATATCCTTGTAACAAATATAATTGTATTTGACTGAACACTTATACTGTTTAATCTCTCTGGTAGATGCTAGCTGACTATACCTTATAATTGAAACTGTGCAGAACTACAGTGTTTTACCTCAGTGAAATTTGCAACTCTTATGACAGTCCCCTATTCACTTAATTTTGATTTTCTGCAGATTCCGGCTGATTAAATGACAAATCTGCCCAAAACTCATAGAATATTTTTCAGGTGGCGATATAGAGTAGAGATGATGAAGTAGTTCATACTCAAGTTTTAAGATGCACTAGCTCAAATATTCCATTAAGGAAGGAAACTGTCATCTCCATGTAGCATAAGAAACCATGCAATATGAAGACTCAGTACTGTTCACCATTCCTTTTTTTTTTTTTTTTTTTTTTTTTTAGTAAGAACAGATAATTATCTAGTTTCAAAAAAAGAAAAGAAAATTGGGATTTTTTTTTCAAATTATCCCAATCGTATAAAAACAATTGAAACATTAACATTGAAAATAGTGAGGTCAAAATATATAAAAACTTTCTATTGTTTCACTTTTTAGGATATACTTTTCTGCTTGTTAGAGTCTTTCTGAAGGGCCAATCATATCCCCATTCAATTCAGTTCAGTTAAACTCACATTGACTTCCATGGTGGAGGATTTAGGACTAATGCCTGAGGGTCTGATTTACTTCTTAATTATTTTGGTTTTGCATTGGCATAGTGTCATGTATTTCAGTGAGGCTTCTATTTTCAGTAGTAAGCATAATATTAGATCTGGTTCTTCTGAGTTTTGTCACTGAGATTGAAGGGAGTTGCAGACCTTGTGCTTATGGACTAAATTTGTATTTAATAAATATGTTCAACCATGGTTTAAAGGCATAATTCTTTAGAGCATTGAAGATGGGAATTAAAAGGTATGCCAAAACCTTTGCCATTAAATTATCCATTAGAAAATTATGATTGCACCAATAGTGGAAGCTTGCAGAGTTGTTGCACTATTCTTTACCAAGGGATATTATGCTGTTATCAACTGGTTCTTTGTATCAGAGAGACCGGCCAAGTCTTGGCTCTGCTAAGGTTAATGCCAAATGGGTAATTTTTCAGTGATCTCCATGGGCCATTCTGCCTCAAAGAACAGAGTAAAAATGAAAGATTAAAACAATCATTTACATCAAAATGGATGTTTCATAAAGGAAATAAAAATAGATACCTACAACAGGCTATGTTGACTCTGTAAAATGCTCCAAGCCACCAGATGAATCATCTAGTATTTCATCAACTTAAGGCCTGGCATGTGGCTTTAACATACAGCATTTCATGAGAGCAATATGAACTTTTCTGTGAATTATCATAGAAATTTAGGGTTGGAAGGGACCTTGAGGGGGGTGGGGGTATCATCCTCAGCCTCTCCTCAGAAGTCATGTGCCCCATACCCCTATTTTCATTCCCCTCTGCTGGACTCTTTTCAATTTGTCCACAATCTTTCTGTAGTATGGGGGCCGTAATTGGACACAGTACTCCAGATGTGGCCTCACCAGTGCTGAACAGAGGGGAATACTCACTTACCTCAATCTGCTGGATCACTCTTACCAGTGCAGCCTATTATGGCATTAGATTCCTTGGCAACAAGGGCACACTATTGGCTCATATGCATTTTACTGTCCACTGTAACTCCCAGGTCCTTTTCTATAGAGCTGATGCCCAACCAGTCAGTCCAATCCAGCCTGCACAGGATTGTTCTGTCCTAAGTGCAGGACTTTTCACTTGTCCTTACTGAACCTCATGACATTTCTTTAGTACAATCCTCCAGTTTTTCTAGGTCTCTCTGAATCCTAACCCTACACTCCAAACAATATCTACTAGTCTCCCCATCTTTGTGTTATCTGCAAACTTGCTGAGGGTACACTCTATGCTATCTTCCAGGTCATTAAGATATCGAACAAAACTGGCCCCAGGACCAACCCCTGGGGCACTCCACTTGATACCAGATGCCAACTATATGTTGAGCCATTTACTACTACCTTCTGAGCTCAATGATCCAGCCAGTTTTCTAAGCACCTTCCATTCATTAAAACCATACTTCCTTAGCTTACCTGCGAGAATGTTGTTGGGAGATGCTATCAAATCCTTGCTAAAGTCAAGGTACATCACATCCAGTGGTCTCCCCACACCCACAGAGCCAGTCATCTCATACTAGAAGGCAATCAGGTTGGTCAGGCATGACTTGCCCTTGGTGAATCCATGCTTACTGCTCCTAATCAGCACCTTCTCCTCTAAGTGCTTAGAAATGGATTCCTTGAGGACCTGCTCCATGATTTTCCAGGGACTGAGGTGTGGCTGACTGGTCTGTAATTCCCTGGATCCTCCTTTTTTCCTTTCTTATAGACGGACATTATATTTGCCCTTTTCCAATCATTTGGGACCTGCCCAGCTCACCATGAGTTTTCAAATGTAATGGCCAGTGGCTCGGCAGTCGCATCAGCCAACTCCCTCTGCACCCTTGGATACATTGTCTCTAGACCTGTTGACTTGTACATATCTAGCTTTTCTAAATAGTCTCCAACCTGTTCTTTTGCCACAGTTTGCTGCTCACAACCTCACCAAACTGTGCTACCAGCTGAAGTAGTTTGGGAACTTACCTTCTTTGAAGACTGAGGCATTGAGTACTTCAGCCTTTTCTGTATCCTCTGTCACTAGATTGCCTCTAGATCCCCACTTTCCCTGATCCTCCACTTACTGCTGACATGCTTGTAGAAACCCTTGTTACCCTTCATGTCCCTTGCTAGCTGTAACTCCAATTGCGATTTGGCTTTTGTGACTTCATCCCTGCATGCCTGAGCAATGCTCTTATAGTCCTCCCTAGTTGCTTGTCCAAATTTCCACTTCTAAACTTCCTTTTTTGTGATT
The DNA here is from genome assembly GCF_000455745.1 of Alligator sinensis. Classification (NCBI taxonomy): domain Eukaryota; kingdom Metazoa; phylum Chordata; order Crocodylia; family Alligatoridae; genus Alligator; species Alligator sinensis. The sequence continues at coordinate 41,176 of NW_005843389.1, read as the reverse complement.
TAGTTTACTGAAGAGTTCCTTGCTAAGCTGGTCTCCTGCCATACTTGCTAGTCTTCCTGCACACCAGAATGGTTTTTCCTGCACTCTCAGAAAGGTTTCTTTAAAGTACACCCAGTTCCCCTGGACTCCTCTCTCCCTCAGACTGGCTTCCCAGGTGATCCTGTCCATCAGTTCCCTGAGCAAGTCAAAGTCTGCTTTTCTGAAATCCAGGTACCTTACTCTATTGCTCTCCATCCTTTCTATTCCTTTCCTCAGGATACTGAACTTAATTATTTCATAGTCACTGCTGCCCAAGTTGTTAGCTACTGGTACATTCCCCATCAATTCTTCCCTGTTTGTGTGCAGCAGGTCAAGAAAAGCATGGACCCTAGTTGCCCACTCCAGCACTTGCACCAGGAAGTTGTCCCCAGCAGTCTCCCAAAACTTCCAGGATTGCAGACATACTGCTGTATTGCCCTCCCAGCAGATGTCAGGGTGGCTGAAGTCCCTCATGAGAATCAGGTGAATCAGGGCCTGTAATCAGGAAATTTCTGCTAGCTGTTTGTAGAAAGGCTCATCTACCACTTCCTCCTGGTTTGGTGGTCTGTAGCCGACCCCCACCATGGCATCACCCTTGTTTCTCCCCTCTTACCCTAACCCAGAGACTTTCAATAGACTTATCTCCAGTTTCAAACGGGAGCTCTGAGCAATCATACAGCTCTTCTACATACAACACAACTCGTTCTCTTCTCCCCTGCCTGCGATTGCTGAACAGTTTGTGCCCATCCATGACAGTGCTTGAGTCATGTGACCTCCCACCAAGTCTGTTATTTCAATCATGTCATAGCTCTGTGACTGTGCAAAGACTTTGAATTCTTCCTGCTTGTTTTCCAGGCTCTGTGGTTTTATGTACAGGCATCTAAGGTAACTAGCCCATTGCCTTGATTTCTCAGGGAGAATAAGATTATCTCCCCTGTTGGCCAGTTCTGCTTGCTCTTCCTCCAGGTCACCCACTTCCCCAGTTACATCAGGGTGTTTGACTCTATCCTTTGGAGAACCTAGTTTAAAGCCCTCCTCACTAGGTTAGCAAGCCTGTTTGTAAAGATGTTGTTCCCTCACTTCATCAGATGGATCCCACTCTTCTTAGCAATTTTAAAAGTCCAGCTTTGTACGTGTGATATGACATGTCCGTAGAGAACTTTCAGGGGCCAAAACACTAAAAAATGTCACTTATCTGCACCCTATGTGATCTCTGGTGTGGTAGGAGGTATAGAACCATAAAGTTTTGACATACTATGAACTTCTTCACTATTTCTTCCTAAGGATAAGAAACAACAAAAAAACAAGTATTCCTTAAGGAAACCAGTATGTGGAGGAACCTTGGAGAGGAGCTAGAAGGCATCAAGAGAATTAACTTTTGAAAGTATTCAGAACCCTTTCCTAATATCAGGCCTTGTTGGTCTGCACAGTGAAATACTTTCTCCTAGGAACTAAATGTGCGGAAACCATATTTTTACACCTGTCCTTTATTTGGGAATTTGGTCAGATTAATAACCAGCTAAAATATGTGCTCTCCAGCAACCCTAGGGCTTAGCTTGCAGCGATCCTTTATAGTTAGCATATTAGTCATCTTCAACTGGAGATGAACTTGAAAAAATACCTAAAATATCTCCCAAACACCAGCCAGATGCCTAACTGCCACAAGGTATACTTATGGGAATAATGTCACAATGCCTGTTAATCAACATTTCTATTTCAGTTGTGTTTCTTCTGATACTACTGTTTTTTGAAGCAATATTCCAGGGCATGATATAAAAAAAAAAAAATTGGCATCCCACTGAAGGTATGTAGGTTGTCATGTTAAAATACCCACACCTGAACCATTCAAATACCTAATCTACATCTTTCACCTCCAAACTACAAATATAAGATTTTTTTTTTTTTAAGCAAATTGCGTGGACTCCTTTTTAAGTTCAACTCATTTTGATAAAAGTGTGTGTGTGTTTTTTTTTCCTGAATATTATCAACAGACCATTGTGTTTACATGTCAGAAAGGAATAGTATAAAGTGATCGCCACTCATCTCTGTCAGTAAAATCTTTTAATTTTCATTAGGTTTGACAGGGCTAAATTTGCCGCAGGTAACAGACATTTATAAGCCGTATTTTATCAGCACGTGACATCATGTTGCACTGAATTACATCTTGTCACATAGCATTAGTGTCACATCATATGTGGCAGAACACAGCTTTCATCTAAGAAAATAATTACATTAAGACATTGAAAACATTTTTTTCATACTTTAAAAGCATTTAGAGCCTCAAAAGTTGACAATGAGTTATGAAGTAAACAAATACTCACAATACATCAACTAACTCAGTTTCTGTCCCTAAAAATTTAAATCTTAAATGACTTTGTGAGGATTTTTTTTAAATAGCCATTTTTGCAAAGTTTTAATACTTGTACAGATATTACAATATTGTACCTCAATTAATCCAATGGAAACTTTTGTGATAGGTTTAGAGTAGAATAGGGATAGACTCTGGAGCCATTTATTTCTTTTCATTTAATGCTCTAGAGCAGAGGCAGGCAATTATTTTGGGCAGAGGGCCGCTTACTGAGTTTTGGCAAGCCATCGAGGGCCACATGACAGGCAGCCCGGGGCAGATGAATATTAATTTTCTAAGTTTTTTTAGGGGCCCTGTGGGCTCGATAGAATGGCTTGGAAGGCTGCATCTGGCCCCTGGGCCACATTTTGCCCACCCCAGTTCTAGAGTATTAGACATTATTATAGCTTGTACAGTTCCATACAAACTGCATCCTAGAATTTTTTACAGAATGAAATAATAGAATTTTAGAATTAAATGGTAAGTGTAACAAAAGGTAGAAAAATAACAGGTAGTTAAAGGTGGTAATTTTTTCTATAGATATTTGAAAAGAGTTGGTGAGTTTCTGATTACTTCCATAAGATGCAGTTTGTGGTAAAACTCCTGTGTAAAGTAAGTTTTTGGCCTTATCAAAGTATAAGAATTATTATTCTTATGATTAATATTTGTAAAATAACAACAGCTAAGAGCCTCAGTCAAGAATCAGGCACTCTACAAACACTGAGGAAAAACACTTTAGCTACCCCAAAGAGTAATAATAATTAGATAATTAAATAATGAATATTAGGCAAGATACCAGATATAGATAAAGGCCTGAATACACAACCAATTCACAATCGTGTACACAGACTTTATATCAATAAAAAAGAGGCATGTGCACAAAAAATGTAGCTTTCAACCAATGTAACTTGAATCCAGTGTTGAATTACCACAGGAAAAGTGAGGTGTAAGATGACACACTAGTTTAAAGTATATGAATGCGAGTGCCTCATGTTCACACATACATGGGAGTAGCTTTGCTATAGGAAGATTATTATTAGCTCTTCTGCCACTTACCGGTGAAATGCTGTAATAGTAGTGCCTACTGCAAGCAGTTATTGTGGGTCATCTGTCTGCTACAGGTCCTGGGGTATGTACACTAATGCTCAAAACCTGCCTAAAATATACCAGTGGAAATATTTATTGGGCTGAGGCCTCAAAACAGAAAGGAGCAGAAGGAAACAATGACATACTACAGGTGGGCATAGTAGGCAGTAGGTTTGAAATGTACTTTATCCCACTTCACCCTTGACGAGAATTTTCCTTCCCTTCTGTTCCAGAGATCAATTAATGATCACCACTTCTTCCTCTCGCATTTGGCTTAGCTCTTTACCACCTCTCACTTTGCCGGTTCTTCTCTGGTATGATTATTTTCTGCTCATCAGTCCAATCTTTCAATGTAAGGTTGTTAAAGCAGAGTCCTTCATTTGTTTTGCTATACATAACTCCAGTACTACATACATGATAACAAAATTAAAAAAAAATCATATTAACTAAGAACAATAGCTAATCTCACAAAATTTATGTAGAACAGTCTTAAATTTCAATGATTACAAACAGCTGTTCTGATTCAGGGTGAAATCCAAATCCCAGACCCTATAGTAATTCGTCTCTGGTTCCAAATAGAAAGAGACTCAACAAACATTATATGTAGTTCATAAAATGTTTTAGGATCCTCCTGTGTGGAAAACTGCTATATAAGCCCTATCAACATTAGGCAGGAAAGGGAAGGCTTGGTGTAGTGGTTGTAGATGCTCATGAGTTCTGACACAGAATCCCGCTGTGGCTTCAAACTGTTATTATTATTTACTATTTCTGGTGCAATAATATCATGAAGTCTCAAGTGAGATCATCACCCTGTTCTTTCGGGCTTTGTATGCCCAACGCGTAAGAGACAATTCCTGCCACAATGACTTTACAATCTAAATAAGACAAGACATTCAAAGGAAGAATTAGTGTCTATATTATACTTATGTGAAACAGACCTACAGAAAACGAGACCTAATTTAGTAGTGCGCTATGCACACATTTAATTTTTAGCAAATGCTTCCTTCCATTCATATTCAGCATAGGGTGTCTGTTCCAATGACAGTAATGGGAATAAGGTTATGATTAAAACTTTTAAGTATCTTTCTGCATCAAGGCCCAAAGTAACAGTGTTTTATGACAAAGCCTGGAATGAACTCTGCTATCAGTCTAGTCATTTATCCATAGAACCATTCTTTTCATAAATGTAACCTCTGTCCTATTTGAAAAGTGGAGGTAATGAGTTTCCTACAGTGCTGTTTTGATGAATAGCAAGAATATGTTTAAAGTAGCTTTCAGCATAAAAATCATTTATATTATCCTTTTTATTTTATTTATTAAACAACCAATTATCTTATATAGGTAGTGCAGCTAGTACATTCCTGTGGCTTTCTAGGGCAGTAAGTTGCCATTATAAATTGCTCTCTTACAGTCAAACTTTCCTGCATATACTTAGAATTTTTCATTTTCGTCAGGATTAATCAAAATAATTTAACAGAAAATTCTGGCTTATTAAATACATTCAAGGCCAAGACTCAAATAATGATTTATGTGTCTTACTAGTTTGTCTGATACAGATAATATTTGTCTGATAAAGAGCGAGAAGCATCCATATCTTTTATAACGTCATCAAAGTATTTCTCTTGATCACACAATTTTCCTATTGTAAAAATAAAATAAAATAAAATGAAAAGATCAGAAGCCTCAAAACCTCATTTTTCAGCTGGGGGGCGGGGGGGGGGTGTTAAACTCTTAAACCATGTTGACACTGTTTAAAAAAAATAGTGTTTCCAAAACTCTTTGCATTTCCCTGATGATATTGGAGAGACTGAAAAAAATTTTTAAAACAAAAAGAGATTAAAAGGCACACAATAAAGTAAGCCAAGTGCACAATGTTCTTTTTAGTTTCTTCCTTTCTTCTTCCTGTGTCCTGATTCATTAATTTTATTGGCATGCCTAAAGAAAAACACTCTAAATGTGAAAATGTCTACAAATTAACTACAGCTGAAATATGCGGAAATACTTGTGAAGTCTATATTCAAAGAAGCAGGAAAAACAAACAAATAAACACAACCTGCTTTTCTGCAGAGAGAATTGAGGTTATTTTAATGGTGATTTTTTGAGCAAAAACAATGGCATTCTTTAAATTACCCGTTTCAATAAATTCTTTTGTAAGCTTTTCTTATGGAGGTGCACTAAGGGCACAAAGATATAAAATTGATAACAGTTTTAAAAGTACTGCAGAACATTTTGTTTTTCTTATTGTTGTTGAACAATCAAAAAGCAAAGCATTTATATTCCAAAGTGGTTTTCTCTCATGGAGCAAGAACTATAGTAGATATTTAAAAATGATGGAGATGGTATTTTTCAGAATCCTTATTGATGTTTTGTGATCTTGAAAACTTTAGCTAGAGTGGAATACCAGTCAGATGGCTCTATGTATTACTTTAATTGTATACTTTTAAATGCTAAGTGCTAGTGCTAGAACAACTTCATCCTGAAATTTATAATGTTCATGCATAGGATAAATACTGTCAATTTAGATTTAATAACAGTTGATTTAACAAGAAAAAGAATACATTCTTTTACTGGTGTGTATAACATATTAAAAGGGAATAGGACTATATTGTGAAAGTCATACTGAACACAAAGCACTTATAGTTATGATGGAACAGAAAGACAGTAGCAATGAAAGTGCACAGGGATTTGTGGTAAAAATCTAAAAGTTAGAGAACACAAATGGAAAACAAGATTTTGAACATGTCCCACTCCCATTTGACCTGTAATATTACAGAAGGTTGCAGATGGTTTTGTACCTTAGGAGAAGCAAAGTGTTTAAAACCATTTCCCCAGATAGTTCTACCCGTAGTTACAACAACAACAAAAGAACCCATTGGTATGGTAGCAGCTGGTAGGAATAAAGAATACTTGCCTGTCTCTGCCTTATAGCCTAAGGTTTCATTTTAATTCAGGGTTTTTTTTTTTAGTTGTTTACTTTTTAAAATAATACACACAAGAGTATGCTCTAACATCTTCCAAGACTGTAGCATAAGTTGTATGACAGCAGTCAGTTTGAAGTTCTGGGTATGACGAAATATGCCAAAAGCAAGTGTTTTGGGCATTGCAAATGAAAAAGTTATATGTGAAAATCAGACCACAATTTAGAAGAATAAAAGCTGTAATGCAGCAAATTAATGAAGGGCCAAATTCTCTGCTGATGTAAAGCTGCTCTTTACATTTAGTTTCAATATACCAATGCCTGAATGAAGATAGAGAGCTAAAGGAGGAGAAGAGTTGCTACTAAATTACACATCATCCTGGTTTGCCCCCCAACTAGTCTGATTACTTTTCCTC